>NW_006159784.1:1374757-1387262 GCF_000334495.1 Tupaia belangeri chinensis
TGTATGTATGTCCAAAGGAGAATAGAGAAGAAGGGATTGCAGTATGGCCATCCCCTCTGGGAAGGTGATTTTCCACTTTCCCTCTTACTGTCTCTCTCTGGTGAGCACACATACACTATGGCAAAAACCTTTTTTTAAAAAAAGAAAATTAAAGTTAAAAAAAATAATATTTTTAATGGAGCTGAAAAGTTCTTATCACCTACCAATGTCATAACCATCATGATAGCATAGTTCAGTCATTACTCACACAGCTCGTTATTTGCTGGTGTAAACAAACATGCCATATTGTCAGATGTATAAAAGTATAGTTCATAAAATTATGTGTAGTACATAATACTTAATGATGACTATATTAATGGTTTATATTTTTATTATACTATGTTTTTAAAATTTGCTTGAGTATATGCATGCTCACTGGAGAGAGAGAGAGTGAGAGAGAGAGAAAGAGAAAGTGAGAAGACACCCCTGGTTGCTTGGCCACAATCCCTTTTCCTCCATTATCCTCTCAAGGTTTTGGGTGTGCATGGACCTGGACCCAGTATGTTTCTCAAAGCTAGGTCTGGGACTTGAACCATGCAGATGACCATGGGAGATCTAGTCATCTTAACCACCATACAACTGGTCGGCCCATATACTATACTTTTAATGGTTATTTTAGAGTGTGCTCTTTGTACTTACATTTTAAAAAAATTTACTGTCAAACAGGATGTCATGTTAACTCTAGCAGCAGCCTCATACATCTATTCACTGTGTCACTCAATTGCATCGTTTCCTCTTGTGCTTGATTTAATCTAGTGGTGTGTTATTGATCATTCCCTGTACGTTTGCAAAAGCCACTGCTAATTCTGCCAATAAAAGGTCACACTGAGTAATAGACAAGTATGTCTATAAGCACACACTGCCAACGTACTGCAGGAGCAATAAGAGGTTGCAGAAAGCCGAGTTTCTGTTCTAGGATGCCCTCCTGAACTGCTATGCTGGCAAAATAGATTAGTATGATATGGAAAAAACCATACCTTTCAAATTCTTGCTTATGGTCATAATGCTCCACATATCCCCTTTTATTAATGATCTTCATCCCAACATCAAACTGGTGTTCTTCCTTCAAACAGCACTTCTTGGAGCTAACCAATAGATGAAGAAGTTATAACAGCTCTTTTTTTTTTTTTTCTTTATTCATGATAGAGCAGGTGTGTGCACATATGAGAGTAAGAGAGAGAAAGAGAAAGAAGCACTCTCCACAGGGTCTGGTAATGCTGTTATCCCCTTCCTTCAGTTCTCCAGCCCATCCAATCTTGAGCACTCAAATGCATGCCCAATGTGTTTCAGACTGACCAAGATGAAGATTCGAAATATTGTCACCATGCGGTATATAACTTCTCCTGAGCAGCACATTACCACTGCCCATGGAGCAACTTTTGAGGCCTTCTATCTGAGGACTTTTGCCTAGGCTGTAACTGAGGAAGACATTGGGAAGATACTGATGTAATTCTGAAAGGTTTATCACATCTATTACTGCATCAAAATCCTTGATTGGGCTTGGAGTGATATCACGAACTGCTCTGTCGGCCATGTGGGACCCAGTCTCCTTAACCTCCACTCCCTCTACTGGTCCAGTCCCACCTCTTAATATCATCACCATAGAGGATAAGTTTCAACATAAACATTTTGAGAGGACACTGACATTTAGAGCATGATGTCATATTCAATATTAACTGACTTATTTATGACTAAGTATATTTTATTTATTGCTGAATCTGTTGCAACTTATAGTTATTTTTATTTGCTAAAAATATACTGATAGCCTCAGAATGAATAATTATTGGATTTTTTTTTTTTGCTTTTGATTATTTTTATATTTATCCCAAATTCAACTCAAAAGTCTCTGGCAACTGTCTAAGTCTTATCTCAAGATTTTCAGATACATTGGGTATATTTTACCAATTTCAATCTTCCAGAAGAAATTTCCTTTGAAACCTTCTTGTGAACTCTGCTGCACATTCATAACAAAAATGGCCAGAAACAATTCACTTCCCTGTGTCTGTGATCCCTTGCTCTGTAACTTGAGTGCACTTTCCGCTTTGGCTTTAACTCTGACCATCTAACTTGCTTTGGCCAACAAAATGTTAGTAAATAACAAAATGTTAGTAAATGACAAAATGTTAGTAAATGACAACAGAATGTTAGTAAATGACAACAAAAATCTTAATGAGATAGTAAGGCTTGCAGAACCCTGGTGTTTGGGTTCTAGACCCTTGCTGCCATGTGATGAGTCAGGCTCATTTTCTAGATGAGGAGAGAAACATAGCTCATTTATTCCAGTTGCCTCAGCCAACACCAAGATACCTGCCAGGCATGCAAGTAAGGTCATCTGGAGCCACTCAGCCCCAGCTGCACTGCCAACTGACCACAGATGCATACGTAAGCCCAGCTAAGATAAGCTAGAACTGCCTGGCAAAATTCTGAGCTTAACAGATGGTCATTTTGGGCCTGATGATGGTTTGGTGGTTAAGGCAGCTGGCTCTCACATGGCTGGCTTTATGGATCAAGTCTCAGACTTGGTGGCTTGAGAAACATGCAGGGCATGTGTGTGTGTGTGTGTGTGTGTGTGTGTGCATGCCCAAAATCTCAAGAGGACAGTGGAAGAGAAGGGGTTGTGATGTGGCTATCCCTTCTGTGGAATGATCTCTCCCTTTCCCTCTCTTTCTCTGTGTCTCTCTCCAGTAAGTAAAAATTAAAATAAATAAATAAATAAAGGATGGTTGTTTTAAGCCACTGCATTTTGAGTTGGTTTGTTATATAGCACTAAATTATTTATACAAGCTGCAATGTGTACTGGTTTGCTTGAGGATATACCTACCATCTTGAGATCACTCTTCACCTGCTTCCAGTCCTTCACTTTTTCCTATATCAGATCCCCTATTTCCAGTAACCCACATCTTCCTCCAATAATTTCTCAAGAGTACATGAGACATAAGTTTGAGACTGTGTATATCTGAAAATATTCTTTAATTTTTTTTCTGTTCTTATATTTAAGTAGTGTGGAATCATCAAAAGTGATCTTGGCTGTTAATTATTTTCCTTCAGAAATTTGGAAGTCTTGGTCCAGCGAGTGATGTGGTGGTTAAGGCGCTGGAATTCCCACATGGTTGATTGTGGTTTGGGTCCTGGACCTGGTGGCTTTCTCTCTCTCCCTCTCTGTCTCTCTCTCTCTATCTGTCTGTCTTTTTCTGGCACAACTTGTGAAAAAGTAATAATAATAATAAATTAAATAAATAATTCTTAAAAAAAAAAAAAAGAAATCTGTAAATCTATCTCTGTTGCTTTGTACTTTCCAATGTTCCTGTTCAGAAGTTAGGAATCTGGGACCAGCAGTTAGCGTAATGGCTATGTCGCTGGACTCCCAGATAGTCGACCGTGTTTCACGTCCCGGACCCGGTGGCTTAAAACTCCTGCCGGTCCTGTGTGCATGCGTGGCCAAGATCCCGAGAGGAGAATGGAAGAGAAGGCATTGCGGCGTGGCCATCCTCCCTGGGGGGTGATTTCTCACTTTCTGTCTCTCTTTCTCTCTCTGTCTGTCTGGTGAGCTCATGCGCCCTATGGCAAAAACCTCTCCAAAAAAAAAAAGTTAGAAATCTGTCCAAGGACGAGACCACCACTCAATATATGAAGTAAAAAGAGAAGTCTGCATCCATTGCTTGCTCTGATGAGAGAGCACCACACTAGTCAGGCGGTCTTTCTGCACAAAGCAGAATGCTGCATTTTTCTGAAGATTTTGTTCTTCAGACAGGGTCTCGCTATGCTGTGATCCTCCTGCTTCAGCCTCCCTGGTGGCTGGGACAACAAATTTGCAAACCTCCACACCTGGGTTTTTAGGATAGGCCAGGAGTAGAACACAGGCTTCCATGTGGCCACAAGCCTACCAAGTAACAGTATCAACCAGTGCACATGTTAGGCCTCTAGAGGTTTTTGGAAGCATGGACTTCAGGGGTGGGTGGGCTTTCAGAGGCTTCATGGGCTGCCATCATCTCTAGAATCATAGTTCCTTGGTGAGATTTGATTGGTCAGCACTCAGAGGTGTGTTTTTGGAGCGAGTCCATTCTTGTCTGGCTAACTCTTCTGTGACACTGATGCGCTGGCTTGCGAGAGCACATTTACTGAGGGAAGTTGTATTGATTGATTATATGCGTTTAAGACCAGTACCTATTACCATTACTGCCAAACAACTACCTTTTCCTGTTTTGGGAAACAGTTTAATTCTCGCTGATTGCTGATCTTATGTACATGACCTGGATATTGTTTCCCTTCGGTATAATTTTACAAGATCTTTCCTCTATCTCCTTTTCTTTATGCTAAAATAGTTCTTAACTTTTCATTATAAATATACATTAATTTAATCTCTTGTTTTTAGTATAGTTCTCTCACCTTCAATTGCACTGGTATTCTTTCAGGTCTGAGCCACTCGTTTTACCCCATTCTGAAAATTAACCATCACTTTTTTCCCTGTTAAGGAAGGTGCAGTCTCCGGGGTGCTGAAGGTCTGGGACAGAGTCTAGGGATTCAATTATTTCTAAAGCATACTTTCTAACAATCCCTTTATTGAATCCACACCCTTTTACCTTCAGTTCCACAGGGACCTGCTGCCATTAGTTTCTTGTCTTGGGATATGATGTAAAAGTTTTAAGGTTTCTCTACAGGTGATTCCGATCTGCTCACATTATCACTACATATTTACCTGTTTTCCAGCTTCCAAAAATTGTCTGTTCTTCAGCTCTCCCCATATTTAGGGTTTAATACCCTAAGACCCTTTATAATACCCCTTGACTGGTAGTTTTCATGAGGTTTCCAAAATGTGAGAATATAGAAATACAAGTCTATCTTTACACGGAGCTTTAATTTTCTATTTATGTAAAGTGTGTTTATGGCTTCATAATTGAATCTAGCTTATAATTTATTTGTGATAGATCTAAAATTGGTTAATGAGACATGACTCCAATTACAACAGGCTTAAAGCAATGCTATCCTCCTTAAATATAAAGAAAAGGAAAAAGTAATTCAGTACTAAGCAGTGATGGTGGATACTTAAATATAAGTCAAGATTCATATGCCTGGAAATATTCTTTCCATGCATTTGAATGTTCTTGCTACAATGCAGATTGCATAATACTCTTACTAAGAAAATTCCTAAGTCTGCACAGACTTGTGGGAGCTGTGCAGTCATGCACAGTCACACACTGAAATCTGCCCAGGTGGTGGGTACTAAGGGGCTCACAATTTCAGTGTTCATTCCACAAAGCAGCTCAAAGCTGGCAGCGTATGTGCTCATGAATCTGTCAGTTTAATCATTTCCCCCTGCTGCACCAAAAATTTAATGCAGGCTTCTTAACAACCTGTCACTAGAGTAATAAGTTTACTAATCATATGATAAATCACACTACATGCATACAAAAATAGAGAATACACAACAACACCTGGGCCATTTACAAAAAGTGACTATATCCTATGCCACAAAGTGAGTCTCAACAAACACCAAATAATCATTATTATATAGACCACGTTCTTTGATCACGATACAATAACATCACAAATCAGTAGCAAAGGAGAGTTAACCACCTGTGCTGTTTTCCTTATAAAAAGCAAGTGTTGGGTCAGTTGCTGGCATGATGGTGAAGGCAGCTAGATCCCTCATGGCTGACTGCGTGGTGAGTCTTGGACCCAGTGGACTGAAACACACACTGGGTGCACATATGTGCCCAAGATCTTGAAAAAAGGGAGAGATGAAGGAAAAGGGATTGTGGCATGACCATTCCCCACAGGGGATGCTTTCTCTGGTCTCCTTTCTTTTTCTCTCACTCTCTTTCTCATTCTCTGCCGGGCAAATGTAGGCACCCTCTGGCAGTTTTTTTTATTTTGTTTTGTTTTGTTTTTAAATTTAGAAAAGCAACTGTTATTCCCAGGCTTCAGTAGGTTCTGGCCTCCTGTGGGCTCTGCCAGTGGAAAACACTGACAATGCTGGCCAATTTATGGTTAGGAGGCCTCTCACTTCCTGTGGATTGCCACTCTTGGCTCCTAGCTTCTGTTAGGCAGCCCCCGTTTTGGCTCTAACTTATTCCACATTGTTCCTTCTTGAAGCCCAGTTAAGACCCTTGCTTATAACTCAGATAAGAGCAAATCCTCTGGTGGTCCCTTCAGGTATAAGAGCAGTAATGACGTCCTGCTGTTGCTAATCCCTAGATTGGCTCAGTGTCTCCAGTTGGCTACTCCATTATGCATGCAATGAATTATCTGTATTAAATTCCCATCCAATTGAACACACACACAAGCACACATACACACATACACATAATGTACATATATATCTTTTGTCACTGACAGGACCTTTTACTTCTAAAATTTCAAGCATAAATAATTAGGAAGTAACAATAACACAAACTATACACCAAAATTTGGGAATCAAGTAGAGTTTATCTTTCCTTTTTTCTTTTTTAATAAGTTTTTGCCATAGGGAGTATGTACTTACCAGAGACAGAGAGAGGGAATATAAGAAATCCTCCCGCCCCCGCCCGGGGGTTGGCCATGCTCCAATCCCTTTTCCTCTCTTCTCCTCTTGGGATTTGGGGCAGGCTCATACATGTGCCCAGTGCAATTTTCAAGCAGCCGGGTCTGGGACTCAAACCATGGTCAGCCATGTGGCAGTCCAGCACCTTAACCACCATGCCACCTGCTGACCCCAGAAGAGTATTTCTTAAGAGAAGTTTATCTCACAAAAGGCGAATTCTAATTTTGAGCCCCTTTAGTTTTGCTGACTTGTTTGCGCTATGTTTAGCAGTCTAATTCTTTTTTTCTCTCTCTTTCACCAATTCTATATAATTCTTTGACTTTTGAAGCATGTGTAGTTCTATTAAGAGTCTCCATTTTGAGGCCAGCAGATGGTTTAGAGATTTAAGGCAGCCAGATCCCACATAGCCAACTGTGCAGTTGAGTCCTAGACTCTGTAGACTGAAAACAACAACAATGAAAACAAAACAAAACAGAGGGTGCATATATGTGTGTGCCAAAATCACAAGAGGAGAATGGAGGGGAAGGGATTGCCGAATGGCCATTCCCTCCTGGGGGTGTTTTTTTCACTTTCTCTCTATCTCTCTGTCTCCAGTGAGTCTGTGTACACTACAGCAACATTTTTTAAAAGAGTCTCCATTTGTACTACTCTGTTTCCCTTGAAAACAAAACTCCCATCCTTGATGCTTGCTCCTTAATGTTATGCTGGTAAATAACATTCTGAAACATGTATCTCTTGCCCTCAGTCTTTTCTTGGTCTGTAATCCCATGTTCATAATTGTGGTTGGACATCTTCACTTTAGTTCTTCAGAATATAAAGCTTAACATGATCAAAACCAAATTCATCATCCTTCTCCCCACTCTCTAGAATCACTTGTTCCTAATGCTATGCCTGATCCCACCACTTTCCCAAACACCCATCCTTGAAAACTCAGACACCCTCTTTTCTAGTACTAAAATGGCGTTTGTTTCAATTACATAGCCTGACATGTAATTAGTACACAGTAAATACACACACACACACACACACACACACACACACATTGTTTTTTTGGAGAGATTTTTGCTATAAGGCACATGTGCTCACCAGAGAGGCAGAGAGAGACAGAAAGTGAGAATTCACCCCCTAGGGGGATGGCTATGCCACAATCTCTTCCCCTTCATTCTCCTTATAGGATTTGGGCACTCATGCACATGCGCCCGATGTATGTGCCCACTGGCACTGGGAGTCCAGTGCCTCGACCACTATGCCACCAGCTGGCCTGCAGTAAACATTTCTAATGATTGTTGGAGTCTTCCCTCTTTCTAATTTCATATCCCTTTCTCTTTTTTATAGTTCTGTAATACCCTCTAAAATCCATTGTCTTCTTTCTATTTTTGTTGTAATGAGTTATCTTGGCCACTCACCAGGAAAGGGAGCAGGGAGGGTGACAACTCTGATAATCAAATTATAACTGATCTCATAAGGATGTTTAACAAAAGCCATGGTAAAGGTAAAATGCCTTCTAGTCAGCCAGAAGAGGGAGGTCTGACCACAAGTTCTCTATGTTGTTAACATAACAGAGAAAGAATGTGACCATCAGATGGGGTGTTGGCATGCATAAAACATCTCCAAGGCTGATGCCCACAGAGTCTAGTCAGGTTTGTTCAGGGTGCCTCCCTGCCACAATTATGTTGTCGGGTCTAGTTTCCCTAGACCCAAACTGAACCACCTCTCAATTTCTGGCAATCTCACAACTGTTCCTCCAACTATTCAGACTTAAAACATAAAAATGAATAATGACTGTTGGTCCCCTCGGTTCTTCGTCTCAACTGATTGAGTCTTTCTTGTTGTTTTCTCTTTCCTTCTTGTTTTTACTCCTCCCTCTTCTCAGGTGTCATTGAAACACACCCAGATTAGTCTTCCTGTAAGACCTCTTTGCCTCTTCCCGAACCTCTTGAGATTCCTGCCCACGGCCACAGGTTCCTCATCCTAGAGTTGCCTTTCATTGTACAATGACAGAAGATGAGGAGTATGCAAAAATCCTCAGGGACTTTCCCACACAGGTGTTTAAATCAGCAACACCTTCCTCAGTGAACCCTGCGCGTCCTACCACCAGCCGCCAGGCAGTAGGACATTGCTGTGGTTTCAGCCAGGGGAGTTCCTTGCTTAGCCCTGAGCAGACTATGCCCATATTTGTCCCCACCTCTTCCCCACAGCCATTCCCCCCACACCCAGAGTGCCCCATCAGAGCCATACGTCAAAGCCCCAGTGCCTCCTTAGAACCTTTGCTTATATGCCTGATTTACACTGATTCCTTCCCACGTTTTCTTGGCAAAGCAGAGACATTAAGACAAGGTGAATTTACTATGAAGCTAATGAGGCTTACACTTGAGGGTCCCATACTGGGATAGTCCCATCCAAAAGGGTGTACCTCATTTTTACTATTTTGTACTTTTTTTTTTCCTTAAAGAAGGTTCTCCAAATTGTAAAAGTCTCAGCTTCCACACAATTCAGGTCTGCCTCTAATTTAGACATTGAATTATATTCCTCCTTGAGGTATTTTTCTTTTTTTCTTTTTTTTGGATTGAGGTATTTTTCTAATTGGTTAATGAACAACTAATTTTTCTCACTTAGTTTCTGAGCTTCTTGGTATGCAGTGCTAGAGAGTGTATAGAGGTGGTTAAAAGGTCATAGGTTTGTGGGCAAAGATCACCGTTGCCATTTCCTAGGTGTGTGGCCTTTGGGCAGGTTTTATTTTTTAATTTCAGTGAGCCTCAGTTTTCTTACCTGTTAAATGGAAATGATTATAGTGAAGGTCACTTCATGACCTTCAGAGACCCAAGGCACTTTTGCCTTCATGAGCCCCTTTATCCATCAAAAAAATTACAAATTATGTTATGACTATGTTGGTGTAAAGGGACCAGCAGTTAGTGTAATGGCTATGTCACTGGACTCCCATATAGCCGACTGTGGTTCAAGTCCCGGACCCGGTGGCTTAAACTCATGCTGGGCGCGAGTGTGTGTGTGCCCAAGATCCTGAGAGGAGAATGGAGGAGAAGAGATTGAGTCGTGGCCATCTCCCATGGGGGTGATTTCTCGCTTTCTGTCTCTCTGCCTCTCTGTCTTTCTGGTGAGCGCACACGCCCTATAGCAAAAACTTCTCCAAAAAAAAAAAAATGTCAAATTATGTTATAACCGTGTTGGTGTAAAGACCAATAGAATCTGGGGAAGATTATATTCCCTTTTCCTCTCTTCTGATTCTAAATGGAACTAAAACATTTTTATGATCCCTAGAAGTACTCTAGGCCCTAGGCATTATCCCTAGTGAGCCTGAGGGATAAGTTAACCAGGATTATAGTCCATGCAAAGAAGTCTGATAAATAAGCAATAAAATAATGCTCATGTTCTAGTCCATTCTGTTGCTTAATTACTGGATACCTGAAACGGGGTTATTGATTCATAAAAACTGAGGTTTATTTAGCTCAAGGTTTGGAAGTCCAAGGACCAGAGCTCTACCTTGTGAGGATCTTTTGCTGGTGGAGGGCATCACATGGTGAGAGAGCAGGAGCATGTATGTCTGTGTCTGTGTGTTTCCTTAAAACCCACAACGTAGGCCAGCCCATGACTCGATAGTTAAAGGAGCTGAACCCCAGATGGGGGACTATGTGGTTGGAGTCCCAGCCCCTATGTCTTGAAAAACATGCTGTGCATGTGTGTATGCCTGCCCTAAATCCCAAAGGGATGGAGAAATGGGTGAGATGGGATTGTGGCATGAAAATCCCCTGGGGGAAGGGGGAAGAGTGCTTCCCCCCTCTCCCTCTGTTTCTCTGTCTCTCTCTGGTGAGCTCATGTGCTCTCTGGCAAATTAAAAAAAAAAAAATACTCGCAAGTCATCCAATCATAGGGGCCCATCCTAATCTTAATCTCCTCCCAAAGGCCCCACCTCTTAACATCGTGGTATCTACCACTTAATCTTGTCACAATGAATGTTAACACAAATTTTGGGAGAACATATTCAAACCATAGTAGCACATAAAACAGTTGACAAAGTGTCTGACACATATTAGGTGCTCAATAAATGTTAGTTAGGGTTATTTTTGCTAGTATATGCCTCTTTTGTATTCTTTTTTTTTTTTTAGAGGTTTTTGCTATAGGGCGCGTGCGCTCGCCAGACAGACAGAGACAGAGAGACAGAAAGCGAGAAATCACCCCCAGGGGGGATGGTCACGCCGCAATCCCTTCTCCTCCATTCTCCTCTTGGGATCTTGGGCACACATGCACACGCGCCCGGCGTGAGTTTTAAGCCACCGGTCCCAGGATGTGAACTGTGGTCGACTACGTGGGAGTCCAGCGACATAGTCATTATGCTAACTGCTGGTCTTTTCTTTTGTAGTCTTCATGGTTAATAAAAGAATATAAATACCAAATTGGTTTGAATAGAGTGTATTTTACACTGAACAATTTATAGCAGTGGGAGCTGGCAAACAAAGATGTTGCTGTCTTGTATAATATAAAATAATATAAATCAATTTAAGGATTTGTGTTTATCTGCATATCCACTCTGTATTGATAAGTAGTATATATCTGTCCTTCTCTGGTCAAATAAAAATACATAAATAAATAAAGTTAAATAAAAATAATTCTAAAATAAATAAATAAGAAATAAATAAGAAAATATGTATTTAAAAACATCTTACTCTTTGGGTTGGCCCTAGAGCCTAGTGGTTAAGGAGCTGGCTCTCACATGGCCACCTATAGTTTGAATATCAGCCCCAGTAGCTTGAAAAATACATTGGGAGCATATGTATGCATGCCCAAATTCCTGGCAGGATGGACAATTAGAGGAGATGGGATTGTTGCAAGACCACACTCCAGTGGGTTGTTTTTTCCCTTTCTGTCTCTCTCTGATGAGCACATGTGCACTCTGGTAATTAAAGAAAAAAGAAAAAAAAATGACTCTCAAGGTGCAGCCCCAGTAGCTTGAAAAATACATTGGGAGCATATGTATGCATGCCCAAATTCCTGGCAGGATGGACAATTAGAGGAGATGGGATTGTTGCAAGACCACACTCCAGTGGGTTGTTTTTTCCCTTTCTGTCTCTCTCTGATGAGCACATGTGCACTCTGGTAATTAAAGAAAAAAGAAAAAAAAATGACTCTCAAGGTGATTTTAAAAATATTTAATTTTATTTATCATTTTAAAAAAAGGATGGTCATGCCGCAATCCCTTCTCCTTCATTCTCCTCTTGGGATCTTGGGCACGCACGCACACGCGCCCAGCGTGAGTTTTAAGCCACTGGGTTTGGGACACGAACCGCGGTCGACTACGTGGGAGTCCAGCGACATAGCCGTTACGTTAACTGCTGGTTCTCTTATTTATCATTGTTTTTTAATTTGGTGCAGAGTTGTGCACTTACCAGAGAGAGAGAGAGAGAGAGAAAGAGAAATAAAGCAAGTTGCCAGGTCTGGGACTTGAATAGTGGTTGGCTATGTGGGAGTTTGGTGCCTGAACCATCACACCATCTACTACCCACACCCCCCCCAAGGTGATTTTTAAGAGCAGCTAGGTTTTTGAAAACGACCATCAAAGTTAAGCCACTAAGGGTGAGCAACAGCTGAAAGAATGGTGTATGGGGCTTTAGCTGGCATCCCAACTCTGTCACACCCATGCCCAACCCTGCAAATTAAACTAGTGTGCTTACCATAGAGATCCAGCTTCAAGAAAAATCCCCCAGGCTCTTTCTTCCCAATCAGACTGTACCTTAAAAATCCCTTAGTAAAGTGATTGTGAAGTAGCAGCAGAAGAAATATAATTCATATGTTAGTTTTTAAGGAACTTCCAGGATAGATATCAGCACAAAACCGGGAAAGCAAATGTAAGGACCAAATGAGTGCTCTAGACATTGAGCATTCATTCATTCAGAAGAAGCAGTCATTACAGGCCGAGTCACTGGGGGAGGCCTG
>NW_006159784.1:1388662-1399852 GCF_000334495.1 Tupaia belangeri chinensis
GCCAGACAGACAGAGACAGAGAGACAGAAAGCGAGAAATCACCCCCAGGGGGGATGGTCACGCCGCAATCCCTTCTCCTCCATTCTCCTCTTGGGATCTTGGGCACACATGCACACGCGCCCGGCGTGAGTTTTAAGCCACCGGGCCCAGGATGTGAACTGTGGTCGACTACGTGGGAGTCCAGCGACATAGTCATTATGCTAACTGCTGGTCCCTTCTTTTGTAGTCTTCATGGTTAATAAAAGAATATAAATACCAAATTGGTTTGAATAGAGTGTATTTTACACTGAACAATTTATAGCAGTGGGAGCTGGCAAACAAAGATGTTGCTGTCTTGTATAATATAAAATAATATAAATCAATTTAAGGATTTGTGTTTATCTGCATATCCACTCTGTATTGATAAGTAGTATATATCTGTCCTTCTCTGGTCAAATAAAAATACATAAATAAATAAAGTTAAATAAAAATAATTCTAAAATAAATAAATAAGAAATAAATAAGAAAATATGTATTTAAAAACATCTTACTCTTTGGGTTGGCCCTAGAGCCTAGTGGTTAAGGAGCTGGCTCTCACATGGCCACCTATAGTTTGAATATCAGCCCCAGTAGCTTGAAAAATACATTGGGAGCATATGTATGCATGCCCAAATTCCTGGCAGGATGGACAATTAGAGGAGATGGGATTGTTGCAAGACCACACTCCAGTGGGTTGTTTTTTCCCTTTCTGTCTCTCTCTGATGAGCACATGTGCACTCTGGTAATTAAAGAAAAAAGAAAAAAAACTTACTCTCAAGGTGATTTTAAAAATATTTAATTTTATTTATCATTTTTTAAAAATTTTTTTATTTATTTTTATTTTTATTTATTTATATTTTTTTGAGAGATTTTCACTATAGGGCGCGTGTGCTTGCCAGACAGACAGAGAGAGACATAGAGACAGAAAGCGAGAAATCACCCCCCAGGGGGGATGGTCATGCCGCAATCCCTTCTCCTTCATTCTCCTCTTGGGATCTTGGGCACGCACGCACACGCGCCCAGCGTGAGTTTTAAGCCACTGGGTTTGGGACACGAACCGCGGTCGACTACGTGGGAGTCCAGCGACATAGCCGTTACGTTAACTGCTGGTTCTCTTATTTATCATTGTTTTTTAATTTGGTGCAGAGTTGTGCACTTACCAGAGAGAGAGAGAGAGAGAGAAAGAGAAATAAAGCAAGTTGCCAGGTCTGGGACTTGAATAGTGGTTGGCTATGTGGGAGTTTGGTGCCTGAACCATCACACCATCTACTACCCACACCCCCCCCAAGGTGATTTTTAAGAGCAGCTAGGTTTTTGAAAACGACCATCAAAGTTAAGCCACTAAGGGTGAGCAACAGCTGAAAGAATGGTGTATGGGGCTTTAGCTGGCATCCCAACTCTGTCACACCCATGCCCAACCCTGCAAATTAAACTAGTGTGCTTACCATAGAGATCCAGCTTCAAGAAAAATCCCCCAGGCTCTTTCTTCCCAATCAGACTGTACCTTAAAAATCCCTTAGTAAAGTGATTGTGAAGTAGCAGCAGAAGAAATATAATTCATATGTTAGTTTTTAAGGAACTTCCAGGATAGATATCAGCACAAAACCGGGAAAGCAAATGTAAGGACCAAATGAGTGCTCTAGACATTGAGCATTCATTCATTCAGAAGAAGCAGTCATTACAGGCCGAGTCACTGGGGAAGGCCTGGTAGTGAGAAGTGACTCGGGTTGAATCATGGAATAACGTGGATCTGAGATGTATCATGATAGGAAAAGGGGAATAATGAACTAGAGGCCCAAAGACTTAGGAATAAAATTGGCTTTGCCATTCACTAGCTGGGTGTCACTGAAAATGAAGATAAAAAATTATAAACCTTTTCAGATGTAGTTCAAACAAAAGAAACTTGGCATGAGAATATTAACATTTGAGAACCAGCAGTTAGCGTAATGGCTATGTCGCTGGATTCCCACGTAGTTGACCGCGGTTCGCATCCCGGACCCGGTGGCTTAGAACTCACGCTGGGCACGTGTGCGTGTGTGCCAAGATCCCGAGAGGAGAATGGAGGAGAAGGGATTGCGGTGTGACCATCCTCCCGGGGGGTGATTTCTCGCTTTCTGTCTCTATGTCTCTCTCTGTCTGTCTGGTGAGCGCATGCACCCTATAGTGAAAACCTCTCCAAAAAAAAGAATATTAATATTTGAAAAAGTATAATTGAAAGCAAATTCATTATTTTTTTTCTTTATTCATGATAGAGTGCACATGTGAGCGTAAGAGAGAAGAGAGAGAGAAAGAGAAAGCATCCCCCAGTGAGAACTGATCATGCTAAAATCCTTTTTCCTCCAATTCTCCAACCTATAAGAACCCTGGGCACATGTGTGCATGCCTAGTGCATTGCTGCCAGGGCTGGGATTCAAGCCCCAGTCAGCCATGTGGGATCCAGCTTTCTTCAGATGGTGTTTAAACACTGTGCTTTAGGGCCAGCCCACAAAAGACATTACTAAGAATAAAGAAGGATATAACACAGGATTAAGGAACTGTCTCCCAGGATAGAATCATCAGGTACTTGTATGTGCCTAAGAAAAATAGTCTTGAAATATGTTAATCTAAGAGCCAGCAGGTGGTGCGGTGGTTAAGGCACTCAACTCCCACATGGTCAACCTCAGTTCAAGTCCTGGACCTAGTGGCTTGACAATCAAACCAGGCATGTGTGCATGTGTGCCCAAAATCCTAGGAGGAGAATGGAGAAGAAGGGATTGCAGCGTGGCTATCTCTCCTGGAGGGTGATTTTTCACTGTTTCTGTTTTTCTCTGGCAAACACATGTGTACTTTGACAAAAATTAAAAAAAAAAAAAGAAAGAAAAGAAAAAGGAAACATGTTAATTTGTAAACTGAGAGGATTAGCACCTATCAGATAATGATGAATCAAGCATTTAAAACACTATTAAGAATAAATAATAATTAATAATTGATATGAACAATAAGAAAAGGAGATTGAAACAAAGAGCAATAAAATAACTTGCCTAAATCTTGCAGTTAGTAAGTGACAGAGCTGGAATTAAACCCGGATTCCCAGAAACTACTTCTATTGTTAGTCTTCAGCTATACCAGTATTTAGCGAGGTTGAATTTTAAAACACATCTACCTAAAAAATAAAGGAAAATAAGTCAATTAAGCATGTAATATGCAATTTGTGAAGTTAGAAAAGAAGCAATACCAAAAGGAAAAAGAAGTAAAAAATTAAAACAAAAATAAATGCAATAAAAGCACATGAAGGAAAATCATCAACACCAGGGACCAGCAGATAGCGTAATGGCTATGTCGCTGGACTCCCATGTAGTTGACTGCAGTTTGAATCCCGGGCCTGGTGGCTTAAACTCACACTGGGCACACGCACGCGCGCACGCGTGCATATATGTGTGTGTGTGTGTGTGTGTGTGTGTCTAAGATCCTGAGAGGAGAATGGGGGAGAAGGGATTGTGGTGTGGCCATTCCCCCAAGGGGTGATTTCTCACTTTCTGTATCTCTATCTCTCATCTCTCTCTGTCTTTCTGGTGAGCACATGTGCCCTATAGCAAAAACCTCTCCAAAAAAGAAAAAAAAAGAAAATCACCAATCACCAACACAAAAGCTTGGTTTGAAAAGCCTAACAAAAAGACATAAATTTTAAAAAATATTGGTGAAGAGAGAAATTTACAAAGAATGAAAAAGGAACAGAAAGAGTAAGCAAGATAAGCAAAGAAGAGAGCATAATTAGTGATAAAGCAGAAATGTAAAGATTATAAATGAGGCCCAGCTGTGGTGGCACAGCTGGGCTGCACTACTGTGCAAGACTGGAGTCCCATGGGAGACCCTGATTTGCATCACAGGCCAACCTGAACAGGCTAGATGTGGCATACTAATAGTCCTCACTAACTAGAAGGCTGGGGCAGAGGATCTTGAAATGAAGAGACCTTGTCAAAAAAAAAAGCACAAAACCCCCATCTTTCTTTACCCTTACTGCTCTCTCAAACCCTCTCTCTCTCATTAAAAAAAAAAAAAAAAAAAAGATGGATAATATAATACTGTTTTTGCAGTAAACTTGAAAACTTAAAGGAAGTTTGCTATTTTCTAGGGAAAAAAATTATCAAAATTTTCAAAGAAAGAAGAAATAAGTTAAGAAATCAATGTCCAATAAAGAAATAGAAGAATAGGGGCCAGCAGGTGGTGTGGTGGATGAGGTGCTGGACTCCCATATGGCCAACCACAGTTTGAGTCCTGAACCTGGTGGCTTGCTTTCTCAATTTCCCCCTTTCTCTCTCTGTGTGTCTCTCTCTTCTGGTCAGATTAAGTAGTAATAATAATAATACTAATAAATAAAATAAAATAAAAAAAGAAATAGAAGAATAGAAGGAAATTAAGACTCTCCCAATCCCTTTCTGTTCACTTACAAAGGTAACAGATACAGACATCTTCTTAGTATATTTTAACAAATCTTTAAGAAAATTATAACCCAGAATTTTCAAAGATTTTTAGAACAAGAGCAAAAAAGAGGAAGAAAACCATAAACTTTGTTTTATTTTATTTTAAATTTACCAGAGGGAGAATATACTTGCCAAAGGCAAAGAAAAGGAGGAGGCAAGAAAATGCCCTTCTATCGGGCATGGCCACAACATAGCCCTTCTCCACTTCTCCCTCCTTTTGATATTTTGAGCACATACCTACAAGCACTCAGTGTTTCTCAAGCCGCTGGGTCCAGGACTTGAACTGAGCTGTTGTCTGTGTGGGATCCAACTGCTTTAACCACCAGGCCATGAGCTGGCCGAAAGTTATTTTATGAAGTTAGAATTACCCTGATGCCAAAATGAGACAAAGACATTACAAAAAAAAAAAGGACTAAAGATGAAAAATTCTAAATAAAACATTAGCAATCAGGCCTCCAGTCAATCCCAGTGGACTCTATCCACATGGAAGTGCAAAGAGAGCAGAGGGAATCCTGATTCAGTGAGTTTTCTGGGTCCTCCCCACTGCTGTTTTCCAGACTAATATGCACTATATTCATGCTGGGAAAAGTCATGTTTTACAATGTAAAGATGTACAGTGAATTAAAAAAAGAAAAATGAAACACCAAACACAAGGATAATGTTTTTAATGTGATCATTCCACGGCCTGAGGAAATAAGTTCTATATCCTAGGGCCAATACTATTGACACTTCGCTGCTCTAAGTTTCCTTCCTTGCTTCTTTTTTATTCTTTCCTCCTCCCTTTCCCTTTCTCCCTTCCTTTTTTCTTCCTTTTATTCCTTCCTTCTGTAAGAGAGAGACATGGGCAGACAGACACACAGGCACTTTCCCTAGAGTCCTCACACTGAGATCCACCCTCAGCTCCGGGCAGCTGGTGATCATGGGCATGCATGCACGTGGCACACTCAAGGTCTCCAGACACAAACAGGAAACCTTCCCATGTGGGTCAGCCTTCTTGAGTCACTGCAGCACTGTCCAGTCCCCTTTGCTGTTCTCGATCTTGGGTGGGATGGGACAGGCCTGAGGTAGAGGTCACCTGCATGACCTCAGCAGGATCCCTCACACTCAGTGGTATTCTGACTGTTAGAGCTTATCTAACACTGGGGTCCTGGCAACTGTAAGAATTTGATCAGAACTACTCAGTCTAATCTTCCTCCGTAGCAAACTTTCAACCACATTAGCTGGTACATGACAGGACTACTTTTGGTTATCACTGACTTTCTTTCTTTTTTTATTTTATTTTATTTTATTTTATTTTATTTTATTCTTATTCGCTATAGGGTATGTGCACTCACTAGAGAGAAAGAGAAAGACAGAATGAGACATCAACCTCCAGTGGGAATGATCATGCTTCAATCCCGTATCCTCCATTTTCCTCTCAGGATTTTGAACACACACTCATGCACATGCACCTGGCATGTGTTTTTTAAGTCCCAGGTTCCAGAACTGAAATAACGTAGTTGACCACCTGGGATTCAGCTGCCCTAACTACCATGCCACCATCATCAGCTGGCCTGGTATCAATGTCTTTTGTTCTTCCTCCTTGGTTACTTGCTTTATTATTTTTATTTTCATAGACAACAATTGGCTAAATAGAATGTTTACAGGAAATATACAATATCAGTTGTCCAACATCTGCTTTTATTTTTAATCAATTTAGCGTTCTTTATGTTGTGAAGAAAAGGGTTCTTTGTTAGAGACGACATTAGAAATATTTTAGGTATATTTGCTCTTCAATTAATAATCTGGTTGGTAAAAATTTTAAGAGTCACTGGGACAGTAAATGGTGTGGAGCTTAGGCCCTAGCTGGCTGTGAGGTTCATGTCTGAGACCCAGTGACCTGATAAACATGATGAGCACCTGTGTGTGTACCTGAAATCCCCAGAGGAGAACAGAGGAGAAGGGATTGTGGCATGGTCATCCTCCTGGGGGATGCTTTCTCATTTCCTCTCTTTCCTACTTTCTGTCTCTCTCTGGTGAGTCCAAGTGCCCTATAATATTAAAAAAAGAAAAAGAATTTTAAGAGTTATTTTGGGGCCAGTTTCATGGCTCAGTGGTAATGTGCTACTCAAGATAGGCTGGATCCCATATATCCCTGGTTCAGATTCCCAGACTGACTGGTCAGACCAAAATACCAGGGATTGCAGGAGGGTGCACAGGATCTGACAAGCTGGAGGACTAGGGGAAGAGGATTACGGCATGACCAGATATGGAGGGTGCTCGTCTCTGACTCTCTCTCTCTCACATGCATGTACAGATACTCTATCATGAATAATAATTAAAAAAATTTTTACCTGATGAAGCATGTATAATTGTATAACTTTGCTATTTGCATATGGAGGGCAACGCCAAATGTCTGTGACGAAGAAGGACTTGGAATTCAAAACTGGTTGGATTCAAATTTGATTCAAGACCAAATAGAAAATGGTCTAGAAATAAGAACAGTTGTTACTAGAGGTTCCCTTTAGTGTAGGACACAGGACAGAGCTAGGACCCTCTACTTCTATCAGTACTTTATTGCCCCTGAAGTATTTAAATTTGCTGTAACGAGCATGTATAACTTTGGTAACTTAAAAAAAGGAAGAGAAGAGGAAGAAGAGCAAGTTTGTGACCTGAGGTAAACAATTCTACGTCTGTCGTATAATTTATTTGTCTACAACATGGAGAAATGTAAAGAGAATTAAGTCATGAATGTAAGACACTTAGTACTTTGCCTAGCACAAATTTGTTGCCCAATAGATATTAGCTATTGACATTGGGCAAAGCACTGAACTCACTATTTGGCAAGTGGTACATGGTAAATTTTCTTAAGAAACAAACCAACGTTAGGCATTCGTACTAGCTATATTTTAAAATTTTTATTCTGGTTTTTAAAATGCTTTTAAAGTTTTTCTTAGTTTTTGTTTTGGCAGTTGATTCTTTGCTTTAAAGGAGATAAAAGGCCCAAATTAGAGGATGTTCTTTGAAATACCTGGC
The DNA here is from genome assembly GCF_000334495.1 of Tupaia belangeri chinensis. NCBI lineage: Eukaryota > Metazoa > Chordata > Mammalia > Scandentia > Tupaiidae > Tupaia > Tupaia belangeri. The sequence goes on from NW_006159784.1 coordinate 1,396,156, forward strand.
CTAGACTTTTCAAAAATGTTAATGTGGGGGCCCAGCAGGTGGCATGCTGGTTAAAGACGATGGATTCCCGCATGACCAACCACAGTTTGAGTCCTGAACCTGGCGACTTGCTTTTGTACTTTCTCTCTTTCTTTCTCTCTCTGTCTCTGGTCAAATTAAAAACAAACAAACAAACAAAAACAAATGAAATTACATACATTTTTTAAAATGTTAATTTTATAAAAACAAAGAAAGATCGAGAAACTGTAAATGTAATTTATGATACCATTCATTGAATATTCTTTAATAAGTTTGGCATTATGTTCAAATAGTTACTAAATATAGGTAGATAATGTAAAAGCACTGTGATCTGTTGCTAATAGTGTAAATTGATATACTATTTCTCTGAAGAGAAATTTAGCAATATCTTTCGAAAGAAAAAATGCCAAAACCATTGACCACAAAATTCCATTTCTGAGTGGCCTGATAGTGCAGTGGTTAAGCCCTGTGCACAGGGAGCTGGATCTCACATGGTAGATCATGGTTCAAATCCCAGAAGCTTGAAATACAAGCTGGGTGCATGTGCATGTGTTCCCAGGATCCTTACATGATGAAGAAAAGAAAGAGAAAAGATTGTTGCATGACTCTGCCCCATTGGGGGGTGCTTTTCCTCTTGTATATTCATTGCAAGTATTAATCTTTTTTTTTAAAGACAAGTTAATATTTTCAATATTTATTTATTTAATTTAATTTATTCATTCATTTTATTATTTTAATTTGGCCAGAGAGAACACACAGAGATAGAGAAAGCGAGAAAGCAAGCCGCCAGGCCCAGGACTTGAACCATGGTTGGCCATGTGGGAGTGTCTAGCACCTTAACTACCACACCACCTGCTGGTCCCACAAATATTAATCTTAAGGATGAATTTTGGAAGTAATATTACGTGATAATCAGTAATGGAATGGTTTTAAATTATGACAAACTCACACAATAAAGTAAAATTGATACATTAGAATACTCTAAATACCTTTCTGGAAGGAGTTCCTAGAAAAGGGAAAATGAAAGAAAAAAGTAAAGTGTTGAACTTTGGGTAGACTATAACTTCATTTGTTTGTGGGAAAAGATGTATGTATGCATGTATACAATTTTATTTTATTTACAACTGTTTATATTTTATATGTACATAAATATATATGTCTACAATTCTATTTTTGTCTGTCCACATATACATAAATACTTTTTGAAGATTATTTCTTTTATCCTGTGAGTGAGATAAAGATATAGCACCCCCAAAAGGGTCTTGATGCTGCAATCTAGTTCCAGCCTCAATCAGTCCAGATCATGTATACACATGTGCCTAGTATGCTCAGGAAGGTCTCTAGTCTTGACAGTAACCTTCCCATGTGGATCTGCCTTGCAGAGCATCATGCTTTACCTCTGTGCCACCATCTGGCCCTAATAATACATATATTTTATGTATATTGATATGTGTATGTATTTGTAAGCTCATAGAGCTTTGTAATGGTGCCTAAGAATGTTGAGAAAATTGTTGACTTCAGAGAGGGGACTGAGAGACTGGGAGACAGAGGGTAAGGAAAGGAATTACTTTCCTTAGTGTATGTAATTCCATTTTGTGTTGTTTGTGTTTTCTAAAATATACATATATTAACTGTTCAATAAAGAAAGAATGGAGACAATGTAGAGTGCTGAAGAGCCAATCCAAAATCAGTAGCAAGGAGCAAACATTTGTTAATAACATGAGTGCAACCAGATGGAGAAAGAACTTGTACTGAACAATTTTCCAAATATAGAAAGAGTCTATTTTTTTCCCTCCAAAGGCAGAACATGGGGACAGGAAACTAGAGAAGGTCAGACAAACATGGCATGTTCAGAAATCTGTTTCCAGCTTAAAGATGATCTTTTTTGGGGTAAAGATTATCGCATAACCATTTCTTCTTTTTTAAAACTAAGGTAAAATGGGTAATTTTGTGGTATATGAATTATTCCTCAAATTAAAAAAAATATTAATTTTTAATAAGCTAAGGAAATGATATATCCATACCATGGACTACTCCTCAGATAGAAAGAAAGGAAATACTGATGCATGCAATGACTTGGATGAATCACAAAGGCATTATGCTAATTGAAAGAAGTCAATCTCCCAAAACTACATGTTGTAAAATTCCATTTATATGACCTTCTCAAAGAAGGAAGAACAGATCAGTTTTTTTCAGAAGCAAGGAGCTATAAAAGGATACCAGGCAGGAATTTTGAGGGAGTGACAAAATTGTTCTGTAGCCAGATCATGATGTTTGTAGTGTGAACCTATACCTGCATTTAAATTCATAGACCTGTACATAAAAAAATCCAACAAATGTACTCCATAGCAATTTTTAAAGTAATAAATGTAAAAGTTTAAAAGTAATAAAATAGGGTCCATAATTTTGGCATTTAAGTTTTACTTCTACAGAAAGTATCAACAAGATTTTGCTGATGATCTGATTCTGTGGCCATAATTTCTCTGTTCTCTTTCAACATGATAATTCTAAACCCTCTCAATACTTCTTTTAGAAAGCATGAGAAAGTTATTTTCTATTTTTAATCTATTTATTTATTTATTTATTTTTGTACATTCAATTGCTATACATTGTTTAGCTTGTAGAGAGAATTTGTCCAACATGAAATACACTTCAGACCAGCCCTGTTGAGAATACTATACATGTTATCATCAACAGGTAATAAACCATTTCTGTGTCCTACAAATGTCTTACTTCTCTATTTTTCTCCTTAATTTCCTTCCCTACTTTCTTCCATTCTCCCACATGTGTGAGGAAGTTCTTTTCTTTCTTTTTTTTTTTTTTGGAGAGGTTTTTGCTATAGGGCGCATGCGCTTGCCAGAAAGACAGAGAGAGACAGAAAGCAAGAAATCACCCCCCAAGGGGATGGCCATGCCGCAATCCCTTCTCCTCCATTCTCCTCTTGGAATCTTGAGCACACACGCACACGCGCCCAGTGTGAGTTTAAGCTGCCGGGTCTGGGACATGAATCACGGTCGACTACATGGGAGTCCAGCGACATAGCCATTATGCCAACTGCTGGTCCCATGTGAGGAAGTTCTTTACAAGAACACAGTTGCTATGTACAACTCCCATGTGAAAGCATCAGCCAAGTAGACATTGGTTGGTGGATGGTTAGGACACATTCAGTAATACTCTTTCACAGATCATTGTCAAACCACATTCTAGGTGCTTGCCTGAGGATGATTCAACAAAAATGAAGAACCAGGGATTCCAGGGCAGCATCAGATCTGGGAAAGCAATTTTAGCACAAGTTCCTTTTCCCTCAGTGGCTTAGCAATTTCATGCTTCTTTAAGGAAGAGGGGAAAATTAAGTCAAGCAGGCTTTCCTGAACACAAGGTATAAAATATTAACACCAGAAGCCATTCCGTTCCTGATGATGACACTAAATAAGTATTTATTGATCTAACATTTGCCCCACATCTCACTCAAGCAGTCAAAAGTTAACTGTCTTCTTGGAGACACAGAATGGAGCAAAATACCTATCTATTATCCATTTATTTTCTCTGTTGGTATCTTTGCATAGCTACTTACTTTATTCATTCATTCCAGACTTCATCCTAAATGACCCTTGAAAGAGCCATTGGTCATAAAGAAAAATCGATTGACAGTTCGAATCGTCCCTCCACTGAGGAAGAA
>NW_006159784.1:1399863-1423532 GCF_000334495.1 Tupaia belangeri chinensis
AAGGCCATATAAAAAAAGAAGGGGCATCTGAAACCAAAAGTCCTGAATTTGAATTCCAGCTTTGAAACGTGCCAGCTGTGTGGGCTTAGGTAAATAACAACTCTAACCTTAGTTCCTTTTCTGCTAATTGTAGGAATTACTTGAACTGGTGATAAGATTAAATAGGATAGGGGGTAGATAGCGGTGTGGCAATAAAACTGGAGGCCTGAAGAGACTGACCCACATGAGAAGGGCTGAGGACTCTAGACAGGTCCGAATACTCTAGACACATATGCACCCATGATCCAGGACTGACTAAAGCTCAGGGTAAATAACAGTGTCAAGACCCTGCTTGGGATGCTATCTTCTCTCTGTCTCTCTTGATAATAGAAGAAATAAATAAATAAACTTTTAAAAAAAATGATTAAATGCAACAATGCATATATTGTACCTAGTACCACCAGGTCTGATGCTTCACACGTATGCAGGAATTGGGAGAAAGGGCCAGCCACAATAGCCTAGGGAAGTTAGGGAAGCCAGATCTCAAACGGCCAACTGTGGCTCAAATCAGAGTCCCAGTGGCTTGAAAAACATGCCGGGGGACCAGCAGTTAGCATAATGGCTATGTCACTGAACTCTCATGTAGCTGACTGCAGTTCGAGTCCCAGACCCTGTGGCTTAAACTCACGCCAGACGCATATGCATGCGTGCCCAAGATCTCGAGAGGAGAATGGAGGAGAAGGGATTGCAGCATGGCCATCCCCTCTGGGGGGTGATTTCTCGCTCTCTATCTCTCTGTCTCTCTTTCTGGTGAGCACACATGTCCTATAGCAAAAACCTCTCCCAAACAAAACAAAGCAAAACAAAACATGCTGGGCACATGTGTGTATGTGCTTCCCACCAAATCCAAACAGAATGAAGAAATGGAAGAGAAGGGATTGCAGCATGACCACACCCCATTGGGGAAAACTCCCCTCCCTGCCTTCTCTTTCTCTCTGGTGAGTGCATGTGCCTTCTGGCAACTACAAAAAAAGACATTGGGGCTATTTTCATACGATAGTTTACTAATGTCATTTTAATGTATTTGTACCTAAAGGGTAAGGAGGTTCCATGAAAGTGTTTAAATCCCCTTTGGTGTCAACTCCTTTAGTGTGCCTAAAGTAACCTCCAATCATACTCTTTGCTACCTCTGCTTGTTTTCTTGCTCAGCAGGTGACTCATTCTCTTGACCTTTAGCTGATCTGCCAATCAATTTGGCAAAGTAATTATCATGGCCATGTGAATGATTTTGAGTTTTCTGTTTAGAGACTGATAGTTTAAGAAGTGTACTGCAGCTGGGGCTGTTCAGCAGCCTCCAGGTAACACCACTCTGGGGATAGGGGAGAGCTGCGGCCCCTGTGAGTTGTCCCCTTGCACTAGAGGCTGATTGGATGGTGGTTGAGGATGCCCTTCTCATGCTTGTGCGCATTCACGACATCTACCTTTCTACCTCCCGTCCTTAGGTCTCCCTTCCCTCCCAGATCAGACTAGAATGGGCTTGTTAAAGCTTGATGGGGATAGTGTCAATAAAGAACATCAGGAGCTGGGCTTTACCTAGGGAAGAATCATTAGTAAAGACAGACTGTTTGCTCTGGGAGCTTTTCAGTGGCTTTGCTTCCACTGGTGTTTAATATTTATTGCTTTCTCATAATCTTCAAGCTGCTGTCTTGTCATTTTTAGAAAGACTGAGGAAAAAGACCTATGAATATTTATTTTCTACCATATAATGTATTTGCTATTTGGCTTGAAAGTTTGAGTTTTGTGTTTCTTATATAAATTATGAATAAAAAAAAATAAAAACCATCACTACTGCTTCCAGGCCAGACATATTTTATCATGCAGCAATATGTTATATATAAGAATATCACAAAGAATATAGTCCTAGAAGAGTTTGACACAAACAATGATAACACAGTATTGAAAATGGAGTTGTGGGGCCTGCCAGTGGTGTAGAGGTTAAAGCAGCTGGATCCCACATGGCTGACTGCGTGGTTTGAGTCCCAGTTGCAGCCTCTTGAAAGATATGCCAGGTATATTTGTGTATCTACACAATGTCTCTAAAGAAGAAGGAAGGAGAATGAATTGCAGCATGGAGGGATCCCTGGGGCTGATTTATCACTTTCTCTCTCTCTGCCTCTCTCCAGGGAGTACACGTGTCCTATAGCAAATTTTTAAACATTTAAAAATGGAGTTATGAATAAAAACAAAACAAAATTATAAGTCCCCAGAACCCATGAATATGTGAATATGTTACACTGCATGACAAAGAGGAATTAACATAGCAGATGGGGTTGAGATTGCTGATGAGCTGGTTTTAAAATAAAGAGATTATCCTGGATTATCTGGGTGAGGCCTATGTAATCCCAGGCATCCTTTAAAGTATTGTTAGCAGAAGGGGGCAAAAAGAAATGTGAAGATACTACACTGCTGTTTTTGAAGACAGGGAAAGGGGTCACAAACCAAAGAATGCAGAAGTTGGAAATGAAAAAGGCAAGAAAATAGATTCCTCCCCAGAGCTTCCAGAAGGAAGGTAGTCCTGGCAACCCCTTGATTTTAGCTCAACAAGACCCAGTTCAGACTTGGGACTTCCAAAACTTTAGGATAATAAATTTGTGTTGCTTTAAATCACCAGATGTGTGCTTATTTGTTACAGCAGCAATAGGAAACAAATATACTATTGCTAGGAGCTTATGTCAACAAAGATAATACAAATATGAAAATACCAATCACATAATTGAAAAAGAGAATATTGAGTGCTCAGTAGACAAGGAGAGAAGAACCTTCTGTCTCACGGAGTCTAGATGCTGGTTGATGATGGATTTATGTGGGAATTGTACTGCATTACATTATCTTATATCTACAGCAACCCCATGAGATAGTGACTATCTCCAATTTATAGCAGAGAAAACAGATTCAAAGAAGTTAACAAAGACCTACAGAAATAGGATTTAACATGCATTGACTATCTGTTTCCATAGCCTGTGGTTTCAGATACGGGCCATTTTGCCTCCCATAGAGAGGCACAAAATACCTGGGCATTCAGAGGAGGGAATGGTAACTTCCGAGTAGGGTATTAGGAAAGTTTCACATGTAAAGTAGCACTGAGGCTGCGCCTTTGTCCAGCCAATTCTTCTGCCCCATGCCTTGACTTTCTCCCCTTCATTTACTGAAGCCTATCTGAAATGGCCTTTCAGTTCTATTTCTGAAAGTGAGATTTCACACACTGATCTCTCTGGCGATTATCTGGAATATCCCTCCAGCTCCCCCTGCCTGCCACCACCTGCCTACTTTTGTTTAGTTACCTTTTAATTACCTTCGAAATTTTAGCTCACATATGGCCTTTCGGGGAAGACTTTTCCCCCTGATATACATTTTTGTAGTTGTAGATACCTTTATTTAGATACCTTTTAATCCTGATTATCAGGTTGTTTGTGCTATCATTGGTTGCATGTTTTTCTCTCCTATTAGACTGTCTTATTTACCACTATAACCACAGCATCTACAACATTTGATACACAGTAGATTCTCAGTAAATATACATATATATATATACACACACATACACACACACAGGCATACATTATATATGTGTGTATATATATATAATGTATATATATACTATATATAATATATAATATATATAATTATACTATATATAATAATATATATATAGTATATATTATACATTATATATATATACACACATATATAATGTTTGTGTGTATATGTATACATATATATACATAAATAATGTGTGTATATGTGTATATATATAATTTTTTCTGTTTTTAAATTGCCAGAGGATATAATCACTCACTAAAACAGACAGAGAGAAAAAGAGAGTAAGAAAGTACTCTCTCTCCCAGTAAGGTGTGTTCACCACAATTCCTTCTCTTTCATTTCTCCACCCTGTTGGTATTTGGGGCATGTACACAAGTGTCCAGCACGTTTTCCAAACCACCAGGGCTGGTATTTGAACTATAGGTCACCATGTGGGATTTGGCTCTTTTAACCACTAGGCTACAGGGCTGTCCCACTTCTCATTTCATATTTTATAAATGATTTGGGAGTGATGAATCTTTGTCTAATACCTATGGAGAATTAGAAGGGCGTTAGAATTATCAATATTCAAATAGCTCAAAATCACCCATCTTAAAAAATAACCAAAAAAGGTCAACTCTGTAGTACCGTGGCTAAAGGCTGAGTAGAGGGAACTGAATCTCACATGGCTTTGGCAGCTTGACTTTAAACTTTTTTACCCCTTGAACCTCATGCTTCATCCTTTTCCTATTCAATTAGTTCCTAAAAAATGTATACATGTCTCTCCCTTACCTGTACATGTTTTTTCTACTCTCAGTTCTTCAAATATCCATACTCCCTCCAATCTCAGGGCCTTTGCACATTCTCTTTCTCTCTAATTGACTTACTCTCTCCAAGATAACAATTAAGTTGCTTCTTCCAGGAAGTTTTCCCTTCTCTCTAATACTGTATGATTCCCATAGCACCTCGTGTGTCCTCATCATGGTATTTCCCACACTGAGTTGTAGGCTGTTTTATCTGTCTAGATCCACATCCCTCAGAGTGAGAGTTCTGTTCATTGAGGGGCCATGTCCTTCTTGATCCTTGTGTTATTGTCACAGAGCGCCATCAGGCACATAGTAGGAATAAAACGTATCTCTTGAATGGATAAATATTATTGAATGAAGGTCAAGAAAATGAGTTCTCCATCCTATGGCAAAAGCAATAAATATGTAAATTGACTGGCTGTTGGCTCTTTCCCAAATGTTTGAAATCTGAGAGTTCAAAGTCATTTTTGTATCCTAACACCATGTAGTAAAGAAAGGCCTCTCTTTGAAGTTGGCCCCCAAATCTTAGGGCTAAAAGAAAGTGTATTATCCATATACTTACCTCCCACCTGCTGTTGGAGGAATTTATCACAACTCTGAAGAGTAATGTTTATCAAGGAGATATGTTTCCCAGAAAATCAAACCAATGATCTTTCCAGAGCCCCTACTTTTAGTAACCCAGTACAATTGGTCTATTCATCTTTCTGGTAATGACTTTTTTTTTTTCTCCTCAAAGCACTCAATTCATTTTCCATTGCTGACATGTAATCCAGAAATAATAGAGGTCGGTCTAGTATAACTTATGTCCAAAAAGAGAAAGCGCCAGCACCCTGGAAGAAAAGCTCTGAATTAAGTATTCTCGTAAATAATTCTCAGCAAATCAGGGGGATATGAAAAGGTCTGTTCAGTTGTAGATGATATTTCTTCTTGTTGTTTATTAGAAGTATGGCTCTCCCGTGAAAAGAGTTAAGTTTGAAAACACCATGCTGGCATAATCTTTGTAATTACATCCTAGGATTCCAATCTGAAAATCATTTCTACTTCGATTTTTCTAACAAAGCCCTACTCAAGGATGTTGCATTTTGAATCAGCTTTAAAATCCCTACACTCCTGCCTGTGGCAATGCACAAGGCACAGAAACAGACCCCTGATGGACAGGTAATGAGTGAGAAATAAACCCTTGTTGTTTCAGCCACTGGAATGTGGGAGTTCTTTGTTTCTGCAAAAGAAGTGATAATTTCCTATTGATCTTGTGAATTCAAAACCATTTGGGAAGTAGACACAAGAATTTGACAGTTGAGAACAAAAATACCCAGTTCTGTTACTGAAAGGAACAGTTTGGAAAATCAAGCATAGATATTAGACAAAATCAATTTCTTTCATAACTTCCCTCTGAATTGACTCTTCCCATCCCAAACTCGAGGTCTCTAAAGACCAGATCCTGATTATTAAAAGCTTACCTTAGAAAGAAATGTCGTTGAAGAGAGACAGAGCATAAAAGCAGAACAACGACAACAAAAAACAAGCACGCTCAGCCCCTTCTCCCCATTCTCCAGTCAGATGTGACACACCTCCTGGGGAGGTAGCCCCATAATTTGTCCCTTCCCCAGTAGAGGAATTTCTTTCCCTGAATGGAAAAACTCACAGCTGAAACAATGGAATGCTGATTCAATTAAGCCCAAGAGTAAAGGTTAAAGGAATGAACAAGATTTTCTTTCACTTCAAATTATTTAAGAAAATGACCAGTACTGAGCCCGCCTGTGGCCTAGCCAGATCCCACATGGCTGACCATGCAGTTCAAACCTGGATTCTGAGTCTTGATATTTATTTTTGTTATGTGCTATATGCCTAAAATTCCAAAAGGAGGGAGAAATTGAAGAGAAGGGATTGTGGCATGACCACACCCAAATGAGGAATGGTTGATTCTTTCTCTCTGTCTCTCTGGCAAGCACACATACCCTCTGCCAAATTAAAAAAAAAAAGAAGAAGAAGAAGAAGAAGAAGAAGAAAGGAAAAGAAAAACAAAGAAAACAGCATTGTAGGCACTACATTCAGGCAATGTGACACCTGGGAGGTGGGGCGAGCAGGGCCATCTGTCTTCAAGGGAAGCAGGCTCCTGTACTGTTTCTGGGATTGCAAGAAGATGGATCAAATAAAAATAGATCTGGGTAATAATAACAAGTTCATTTGAGTTCTATGAACATACCTGAAGGAGAAAAAGTCCCTAAAGGATAACTTGGTTAGAGGGATATGGATGGGAAGGAGACAATCCTATTATTTTGGTGCGATGATAGAAACAGGGCTCCGGGTCTAATTATAGGCAGATCGGCCTCAGGAATCGTCCTGGCAGTTGATAGAAGCACATCCTTTATCTCATTCACCTTTCTTGGCTGATCCCTCTTTTATTTACCAAATAAAGGGTGTTTAACAGTATTCATTGAAATACAAGATCTTGTAGGTTTCCTTATAGATGTAGCATGGAATTTGACTTTAAGCTCATGACAAAGCAGTGTTTTCCTTTGGAAATGGGACACCCCTGAAACTGAACAGTTTTAAGCAAGAGAAGCACAATGTAGTGACATGCTGGAAAAAACAACCAACTAATCCTATGATTGTCATGTGGGATTTATCAACTGAGTAACAAACATGTGTTTGTATTTGACTTCCAAAGCAATAAAACACTCTCAGACTCTGCCAACTATAAAACACACACACAAACTCCTCCTTCCCCCCCACACAGAGAAAGTCGGAGAGAGAAAGGGAATAGATAGATATTTAACAAAGGAGGGGAGAAAGAAAGGGTGCTTCTTTTTTTGTTTGTTTTTGAACAAATTTATAAGCTGTAAAACAAACTGAGTCATTTTTGGTCAAATGCCTTTTTTATGTGTAACAGCTAAGAAAGCACGAGTTCATCATGTGAAGGCGACAGTCTGGCATTCATCTCAATTAAATTCTAATTATCTTCATCCCACGAATCTTGGAGAAAAGGTTTTCTTATCTATCTATCTATCTATCTATCTATCTATCTATTTATTGAGAGATGTTTGCCATAGGCCACATGTGCTCACCAGAGACACAGAGACAACAAACAGAGAGAGAAAGTGAGAAATTACCCCCCAGGGGGGATGACCATACTGCAATCCCTTCTTCTCCCTTCTTCTCTTGGGGTTTTGGGCATGTACGTGCACATGAGCCATGTGAGTTTCAAGCTGCCAGGTCCGGAACTGAAACCATGGACAATCATGTGGGAGTCCAACGCCTTAACCTCTATGCCACCTGCTGCCCCCATATTACTTTATTTTTGTGGAACAGTCTGTTTCAGTTGATCCTGATATATCACTGAATGAACTACACAGAAGCTAGGGAACTGCCAGGGCAGGTCTCTCTCATTGTTTTTGTTATCCAAGCTTACTCTTCCTCTTGCATAAAGTTTTTTTACTGCTATTTATTCATTTCCTTTACATTTTTCAATGTTGTATGTAAGCCCTTAAATAACTTCCTGGAAAAGTATATTTTGGGCCTATTTTCAGATGGCCTTTTTTTTTTTTTTTTCCTGAGGTTTCCCAACTCAAAATTCTATTTGGAAGCCAGGTGGGGGATGGCAGTGGTTAACAATGGCAGTCTGGGAAGCATACTCATGTGAAAAGGTTATAAATTCACATCCAGAGACTTCCCTGAGTATGCCTATGCACATGTGGACAGGCTGGGAATGAACTATAGCATCAGGATCTTGTCAGGTGTGTGTGGGGTTGTTGTACCTTTGTACCTCTGTTTCTGTCTCTCCCTGTCTCTCTTTCATTCTCATTCTGTCTTGTTTCTTTCTGGACAAAATAGACAAATAAACTCTAACAAAATTGGGGGGGCAGCTGGTACTGTGTTGATTAAGGCAGCTGAATCTCACATGGCCAACTTTGTTGAATCTCAGACCCAGTGGCTTGAAAAACATACTGGGCACATGTGTGAGTATGCCCAAAATCCCAAAAGGAGAATGAAGGAGAAGGTATTGTAGCATAGCAATCCCCCCTGGGGGGAGATTTTTCACTTTCCCTTTCACTCTCTCTGTCTCTCTCCAGAGAGTGCAGGTGTCTTATAACAGAACTAAAAACATATCTATTTCATATATATATAGATAGATATTTAAATTAATGTTTCTTATTGTGAAAGAAAATCTATATTTTTAAAAAAATTGGTAGCTGATTGTACATGGGTATTGTTTTCTTCTCTTGAGAATACAGATAGTTTAGTTTTGATAGATAAAATGACAATCCTTTAATATTATATTGTGTATTCTGATAGATTAGATTTGAGTTTGGGAATCGTTTATACATTTTTATTAATGGATATTTTGGAGAACTCTGATTAAGTGTCTAGGAAAATTTTTCAGCCAGAAGAACACATAACACCTTAAAATGCTCCCTCATTAATAAAAACTTTTATCAATAGTTTTATTTTGGCTAGCCCCATGACCTAGTGGTTAAGGGAACCAGATACCACATGGCTGACCACAATTCGAATTTCAGCCTTGGAGGGTTGAAAAACTCATCAAGTGCATGTGTGCATGCCTAAAATTCCAACAGGTTGGAGAAATGGAGAGGAAGGAGTTGCAGCCTAACCAGTCTAACCACACCCTATGGGGGGATGGTTTCTCCCATTCCATTTTCTCTCTCTCTCTCTGAAGAGTACATGCAACCTCCAGCAATGGAAAAAAAAATATCAGCTTTAATATCAGATTAGCATTTATAATCTATTTGGTCTGCTTGTTAGCAAGCATTCTATTTATATGATAAGTTTTGTGAATTTTCAGCATGGCATAATGTTTGAGAAAGATAGACTCCCACCAGTGGGATGGGGCCTCTGGTGTTTCTAAACTTGAATTATGATTACTGTGTTGGATTATTTCTGGACTCCAGTCATTCTTCCAAGGTGGGCAAAGGCAGCAGTAAAGTCCCAGGACTCTAGGGGAAAGATGAAAGTTCATTTCATGTGGCAAAGGAGATTCTTATCATTTCTTCCCACTGTGGTCTGTTGATTATAAGAATCAATATGACAGTTAATTCCATGGTTTGTTTGCTTTTTCTGGTGGTACTAAAGTGAGTGATCACCTCAATTTGCCTGACACTGTGGGGGTTTCTAGGACAGACATGGCATGTTACATGCAAAAATTGGTAAGATTCTGGGCAAACCATGATAGGTTGTTCACCCTGGGTTGTCCCTCATCCTGAAAGAGGAAATTCTCTACTACGGTAATGAAACTGTTATGAATGTGCAAATGCAGTTCCTTGGCTCTAGATTTGCCTTACAATGACACAGGGAGAACTTTGCTGTTCATGGCCCATAGAGGGTCAGGGTTTTTTCATGAAAGCACAACCTTCTTCTCATAACTACTGCAAACCTCTCAGGGTGTCATTCTTGGTCATAGAGTCTGGTCCTATAGACCATGCAAATTGCCTTTTCCTCTTTAAGGTTTTGATAAATTTCGTTAAAGGAAAAAAAAGTAGGATTCTTACCATCTACTTTTTAATAAGAGCTGTCTTCTTTTTTTTCTTTTTAACAACTCTAATAAGACATAATTCACATGCAACCAATCTTTTCATTCGAAGTCTACAGATCAATGTTTTTAGCTTAATTGCAGAGTTGCCCACCTGTTACCACAATTTAAGATTAGACCATTTTTAACATCTCTGAAAGAAACCATGTGCCCATGTCAGTCACTCCCCACCCCTCTCTCACTCTAGTCTGTGGCAAGCATCAATCTACCTTCTGTCTCTATGGATTTACCTGTTCTGGACATGTCATATAAATAAGTCATACAATATATGATCTTTTGTGACTGACCTCTTTCAAACGGCATACGGTTTTGAAGATTCAACCATGTTGGGACCATGTTAGTGCAATGGCTATGTCGCTGGACTCCCATGTAGTCGACCACGGTTCGTGTCCTGGACCCGGTGACTTAAAACTCATGCCGGGCACGTGTGTGTGCATGCCCAAGATCCTGAGAGGAGAATGGAGGAGAAGGGATTGCGGCGTGGCCATCCTCCCCAGGGGGTGATTTCTTGCTTTCTGTCTCTCTATCTCTCTCTCTCTGTCTGGCGAGCGCACGCACCCTATACAGATCAATGTTTTTAGCTTAATTGCAGAGTTGCCCACCTGTTACCACAATTTAAGATTAGACCATTTTTAACATCTCTGAAAGAAACCATGTGCCCATGTCAGTCACTCCCCACCCCTCTCTCACTCTAGTCTGTGGCAAGCATCAATCTACCTTCTGTCTCTATGGATTTACCTGTTCTGGACATGTCATATAAATAAGTCATACAATATATGATCTTTTGTGACTGACCTCTTTCAAACGGCATACGGTTTTGAAGATTCAACCATGTTGGGACCATGTTAGTGCAATGGCTATGTCGCTGGACTCCCATGTAGTCGACCACGGTTCGTGTCCTGGACCCGGTGACTTAAAACTCATGCCGGGCACGTGTGTGTGCATGCCCAAGATCCTGAGAGGAGAATGGAGGAGAAGGGATTGCGGCGTGGCCATCCTCCCCAGGGGGTGATTTCTTGCTTTCTGTCTCTCTATCTCTCTCTCTCTGTCTGGCGAGCGCACGCACCCTATAGCGAAAACCTCTCCAAAAAAAAAAAGATTCAACCATGTTATAGTATGCCTTAATATTTCATTCTTTCTACAGCTAAATAATATTTCATTATATGGTTATTCCACATTTTGTTTATCCATTCATCGTTTGATGGACATTTTGATTGTCTTCACTTTTTGGCTCTCATGTACTATGAACATTCATGTGTAAGCTTTTGTATGAACATGTTTTTTAATTTGTTTGAGCATGTATTTATAAATGACTTTGCTGGATCATAAGGAAACTCTATGTTTAACCTTTTGAGAAACATCCAGACTATTTTTCAAAGTGGCTCCACCATTTTGCATTTCTACCTTTAGTGTATGAGGGTTCCAATTTCTCCACATTTTCTCCAAAACTTTATTTTCTCTATTCTTTTGTTATTATTATTTAGAAATCTTAGAATGTGTGATGTGATGCTTCATTGTGATTTTGATTTGCATTTCCCTGATGACTAATGATATTAAGCATCCTTTTAATGCTTATTGGCCATTCGTATATCTCCATTGGAGAAATGTCTATTCAAGTTGTCTTTTTAATTTTTTAACTCAGTCAAATCAAACAGAAGCCAAAGATACTTCACATAAAGCAAACTCAGTTTCCCACTGCAGCATGTATAGACTTTTAGATGTCCTGAGAATCCTCTTTTTTGTGACTTCTGAGATAAGTTAATTTTCTGACCATAGCACAGTTGTCATGGGATTTACATTTGGCTCAGGTAGGGGGGCAGCAACATGATACATCTGAAATCTTTTGTTCAGCAATTCCACTCAACTTTTGGAATAGGTTTGGTTTTGAATTCCTACAGCTGGTAGGATGCCAATCAGCCTAGCCCTTGGCCCCTCACTCAACAGTCAGTCTAAGAGGAAATACAATTATTTCTCCAGTGGCAAGTCAGCAAGAGGGGGTTGGTGAGTTCAGCTACACACTAGACCTCAAAGAGGAGAACCATAGACTCCATCATTGCAACCTTGGTTGGCTGCATCTGGACGTGTTAAGGGAAATAACCAATGCTGTAGAAACAAAAATTACTGTGGTTTATTACTAATCACAAAATTGAGTGACATACTGGGAAAACACAAGCATGTTTTTCAGAGTGTTGAGATGTGGTGGCTTCTTTTAGTTTTGAGAGCAGGAGAGTTGTCAATCGGCATAGGGAGAGCTTTCTGGCCCATAAAGGTGGACTCCTGGAAGCAGAGACTTGCAGGTTATAGGTGAGTTTGACATTTTTAGGTCAATGATTTGAAAAGAAGGTCTGTATTTCAGAAAGAAATCCGCAAAAGAATGTCTGCGATTTACTTTAATATAGATAAGAAGGCTTACTCTTCATTAATATTTGTAGGCATGACTCTCAGGCCCTCTGGAAAGAGGCCTTTGGAATAGTATTCCATAGAGTATAGGTGCCAAATTTTTAACCCATTCATCTGTTGTGGACATTTGGGTAGTTCTATTTCTTAGGGATTGTGAATAGTACTGCAATAAATGTTGATGTGCAAGCGCTTTTCCAACTAAGCAATTTCCTGTCCATTGGGAAGATACCCAGAAGTGGGATTGTTGGATCAAATGACTCTATTTGTAGCTCTTTGAGGAAACAACATATTGTTTTCCACATTGGATGGACCAATTTACATTCCTACCAATAGTGTAGGAGAGTTCCCCTTTCACCACAACGCCAACACTTATCACTTTTTGTACTTTTAATCTTTGCCATTCTGACAGGGGTTAGGTTGTTTTCATTGTGGTTTTAATCTGCATTTCCCTCATAAAGAGGGATGTTGAGTATTTCTTCATGTGCTTTTGGCTCTTCATATGTCTTACTTAGATTTTTTTTTTTTTTTGGAGAGATTTTCACTGTAGGGCGCGTGCGCTCGCCAGACAGACAGAGAGAGACATAGAGACAGAAAGCGAGAAATCACCCCCCAGGGGGGATGGTCACGCCGCAATCCCTTCTCCTCCATTCTCCTCTCGGGATCTTGGGCACGACGCACACGCGCCCGGCGTGAGTTTTAAGCCACCGGGTCCGGGACACGAACTGCGGTCGACTACGTGGGAGTCCAGCGACATAGCCGTTACGCTAACTGCTGGTTCCCTAGATTTTTTTGTTTAACTCATTTTCTCATTTTTCTTTTTAATGGGGGTAATTTTTTTTTTTTTTTTTTTTTTTTTTTTTTTTTAGAGTAAACCACTTGAGGTTCCTGTGTATTCTGGTTCAGTCCTTTATCTGAGGCATATTTTACAAAAATATTCTCCCATTATGAGGGTTGTCGATTTGTGTGTCCTTTGCTGTGCAGAAACTTCTTAATCTGATATAGCCCTTAAATTTGTCTATTTTAGGGACTATTACCCATGTTTTGGTAGTCTTATTTAATAAATCTCTGCCTATCCTAGTGTCTCCCAGAATTTCCCCAGTGTTTTCCATCAGTAGTTTTATAGTTTCAGGTCTTAGGTTCAGATCTTTGATCTATTTCAAGCTGATTTTTGTTAATGGTGAAAGATGGGGATTCAGTTTCATATTTCTGCAGGTGGATACCCAGTTTTTCCAGCACTATTTGCTAAGGAGGTTTTCCTTTTCGCAATGGATTGACTGATATCCTCTGTCAAAAATCAGTTGGCTTAAGCTTTGGGGCTTATTTCTGGGGTCTCTATTCTATTCCATTGGTCCACCTGTCTATTTTTGTGTCAATACCATGCTGTTTCGATTATCACAGCTTTATAGTATATTTTCAGGTTAGGGAGTGATAGGCCACCCACTCCATTCTTCTTGCACAGGATTTCTTTGGCAATACGAGGTCTTTTATGATTCCAGACAAATTCTGTGATTGTCTTTTCTAGACCTGTGAAGAATGTCTAGTATTTTTATTAGAATTGCATTAAAATGTAGATTAATTTGGCTAGAATTGCCATTTTGACTATATTAATTCTTCCAATCCAGGAGTATGGGATGTCCTTTTACTGTTTTGTGTCCTTTTTTTCTTTTTTTTTTTGAGATTTTCATAGTTTTCTTTATAAAGGCCTTTGACTTCCTTAGTTAGGTTCATCCCTAGTATCTGATACATTTTGTGGCTATGGTAAAAGGGATTCCTTTCTTCAACTCTACTTTGTTCAACTTGTTGTTCATATTTAGAAATGCTATAGATTTTTGGATGTTGATTTTGTATCCTGCCAATTTACTGTATTCATTTATTACTTCAAGAAGTTTTTTCAGGGAAACTGTTGGGTCTTCTAAGAACACCATCATGTCATTTGTGAATAAAGATATTTTCAACTTTTCTTAGCCTCTTTGAATGCCTTTTACATTGTTATCTTTTCTGATTACATTGGCTAAGACTTCCAGCATTATATTAAAAAGCAGTGGAGAAAGGGACAGCCTTGTCTAATACCAGTTTTCAGTGGAAAAGCTTTTAGCTTTTCTGCATTCAGTATAATGTTAGCTATAGGTTTTTCATATATGGTTTCTATTGGGTTGAGAAATGATCCTTCTATACCAATCTTGCTGAAAGTCTTAATCATGAAAGGATGTTGTATTTTATCAAATGCTTTCTCTGCGTCAATTGAAATGATCATATGATTCTTATCTTTCTTTCTGTTAATATGGTGTATTATATTTATGGCCTTCCATATGTTGAACCACACTTGTATTCCTGGTATAAAGCCTACCTGGTCATGATAAATAATCTTTTTTATACATTGTTGAATATGATTTACAAGTATCTTGTTGAGAATTTTTGTGTCTACATTCATCAGAGATATTGGTCTGTAGTTTTCCTTTTTTTGTCATGTCTTTATCTGTTTGGAATTGAGGATGATGGAGCCTTTATGAAATTTGAAGGTTTTCTTCCTTTTGGATATTTAGAAATAATTTGGATAGGATAGGGTTAATTCTTCCTTAAAAGTTTTGTGGAATTCAGAAGTGAAGCCATCTGGACCTGGGTTTTTCTTTGTCGGGAGGTTATTTATTACTGATTCAATCTCATGGCTTATTATGGGTCTATTCAGATTTTCTTTGTCCTGATTCAATCTTGGTAGATTAAATGTATCCAGGAATTTGTCTGTCTCTTACATGTTCTCTTGTTTGTTGGCATATAGTTGCTCATAGTATCCTCTAATGATGTTTTGTATCTCTATTGTGTCTGTTGTAATATTGCCTGTTTCATCACATATTTGATTGATCTGGTTTCTTTCTTTTCTTTTTTTAATCAGTCTAGCTAATGGTGTGTCAGTCTTGCTAATCTTTTCAAAGAACCAGCTTTTGCTTTCATTTACTTTCTGCATAGTTTATTTTCTTTTTCATTTACTTCTGCTCGAATCTTTATTATTTCTTTTCTTCTGGCATTTTTTGTTGTTGTTTTCCCAATTCCTTGAGGCATGAAGTTAGGTTATCTATTTGCCACCTTTTCATCCTTTTCTTATGTGCACTAATTGCTATGAATTATGACTGCTTATGCTGTGTCCCATAGATTATGGGACTTGTGCACTCATTATCATTTGTTTCCATAATTTTTTTGTTTTCAGACTTAATTTCCAAGAAGATGCTGGATATATTTTTTATGCCTTTGACTCTGCAAAAGCTTGATTTGTGTCCTAGCATATGGTCAATCTTTGAAAAGGTTTTACTCTGGGGTGGGAAAAATGTATATTTTGTGGTCTTAGGATGGAAAGTTTTATAGATGTCTTTCAAGGCCATTCAATTTATACTATCATTTAGGTCCTGTATCTCTCTGTCTATATTTTATCTAGAAGATCCGTCTAAAGGAGATAATGGGGTGTTGAGATTCCCAACAATATAGTATTGCACTTTCTCTCTCCTTTTAGCTCCAACAATATTTCTTTCATGTATTTAGGTGCTCCTGAGTTGGGTGCATAGATATTTGTAAGCGTTATGTCTTCTTGATGAATTAGCCCATTTACTTTTATATAATGTGTCTTCTTATGGTCTTTGTCTTAAAGCCTCTTTTGTCTGAAATCAATTATCACAACTCCAGCCCTTTTTTGATTTCCATTTGCATGCAGTATCTTTTTCTAGCCCTTCACTTTTAGTCTATATATGTCTTTATCCATAAGGTGTATTTCTTGTAGGCAACAGAAGGAAGTTTTCTGTTTCTTCTTCTTTTTTTTTAATCCATTCAGTCAGCCTGTGTCTCTTGAGTGGAGAATTTAATACATTAATATTCAATGTTATTATTGATATTTCTGGACATGTTCCTATCATTAAGTGGCCATTTTCTTGGTTGCTTTTTGTTCTCCTATATCCATCTGTCTGAGTTCTTAGTTTTCCTTGTATAACACTCACTTTAGAACCTCTTGAAAACAGGTCTGAAGTCAGTACATTCTTTCAGGTTTTGTTTATCCAAGAAAATTTTTATCTGTTTTTCCCATATAAAGGATAATCTTGCTGGGTATAGTATTCTTGCTTGAAATTATTTTTCATTTAACACTTTGACTATATTTCTCCATTCTTTTCTTGCCTGCATTGTTTCTAATGAGAGATCCGATGTTAGCCTGATGGGATAACCTTTGTAAGAAACTTGATGTTTACCTCTTGTCAATTTTAGTATTTTGTCTTTGTCTGTGGTTTTGGTCTATCTGGCTATGATGTGCCTTGGAGAGGATCTTCTTGGATTGATTCTATTTGGGGTCCTATGTATTTCTTGGGTCTGGATATTTGAATGTTTCTCTAGAGTTGGAAACTTTTCTTCCAGGATTCTATGGAATAAATTATCAATATTGTTATTATTTTCTTCCTATTCTGGGATACCAGTTATCTGGATATTTGATCACTTGATGGTATCCAATATTTCTTGTATATTATTCTAATTTTTCTTGGTTGTTTTCTCAGTCTTTTTGATACTTTTTTCTAGGTCAGAGGTTTTGTCTTCTACATTTGAGATTCAATTTTCTGCATGATCTAATCTACTTTTAACACTTTTGAGGGAGATTTTAATTTCTTGTATCACATTCTTCATCTCTAACAATTCTGTTTGATTCTTTTTTATGGTGTCTATTTCTTCTTTCAAATTGTGAAAGGACTTCTTCGTCTCCTGGAGCTTGTTGTCTCTTTTCTATTTCATCTCATTTAGTTTGGTCACTACAAATATTCTGACTTATGTATATGACATTTCCATGAGTTCCATTGTGTTGTCTGTGGGTGATGAGGAATTGATGTTTTTCCCTTGGGGGAGAGACATTTTGCTGGTTGCTCATATTTCTTGCACCTTTGCGATGGTTCCTAGTCATCTGGTGATCTATACATTCCTTCCTAAATTATTCAAGGTATCTACAAGCATCAAAGGTGCACTGAAGTAGGAAACTGGCAATCTCTCTTTTACTCTGCCTCCCTGTTGCTCACCAGGACATTGCATTGTTGTCACTGGTCCTGGGTGACCCAAAGTCCTCTCTGTCTCTACTCTGTCTCTAGAGAATAGATGTGCCTGAAACTGAGCTGCTGAACATCACCTCAGTAACAAAGAAGAGATCTGCATGCTGTGTGCTTTCCAGTCATGGAAGTCCTGAGTTCAAAGGTGATTGGGGGAGGGGGTGAGCCATGGGTCTCAGCTGTTAAACATTGCAGCCACAGGCAGCCTGCCAACAGACAAGGCCCTTTGCTGGAATCAGTGCCCAGATGGGGCCAGGAGGGGTGTGAGTTTGTCTTAAAGTCCCAAGAAACAAACCCTAGAGTCCAAAGGCAAGTGGGGGAGGGAATGAGCCATGGATCCCAGCCATTAAGCCCTGCAGCTGCAGGCAGCCTACTGTCTGGCAAGACCCTTTGCTGGAACCGGTGTCCAGATGGGCGAAATTGGTACTGTTCTGATTGTCTGATTGGTCCTGTTGCAGCCAGCATTTTCACTCCTTCCCTGCCATGGACATCAGTTCTAGGTCACTTAGCTTTCCTAGTACAGGTATTCTTCAAGCAACTTAAAAAACAGCAGTTAGCACTAGGTTTTTCTTATTAGACTTGTTTTAGCTGGTTAACAATTAATAACAGTTGGTCAAAAGCTTACCATATTATAAACATCTCTAGTTCCCCAGGAATTCTCTAGTTTGGTTCTTCTGTTGATATTCTGAAGTTCTTAAAGAAAATTTACCTGCACACTAGGCAATGGGATGTTGTCTCTTCCAGCATAGGCCTTTCAATGTGAAAAATTAAACACTAGGACTTAAGATTTAGATTCTCACGCCTCTTTTTTCCTATTTATTTATTTATTTTGCTATAGGGAGTGTACACTCCCCAGAGAGACAGAGAGAGACAGGGAAAAAGTCAAAATCACCCTCCAGGAGAGATGACCATGCCACAGTTCCTTCTCCTTCATTCTCCTCTCAGGATTTTGGGCATGCACAAATGCCCTGCATGTTTTTCAAGTTGTTTGGTTGGACACTCAAAGTGCACAGTCGGCCATGTGGAATCCAGAGTCTTAACCATCATGCTACCTGCTGGTCCCTCACTCCTTTTTTTGACTGTCAATTCACAGTGTTTCTCTTCATTGGTTACCCAAAACAATGTTATCTTTTCTGTATTTTAGCCATAAAGATGATATTGACCCTTTTAAAATAATTCTGTAACTTAAAGAAGAAATAAAGTTATGGGGGGAGCATAACTAAGGCAAAAACCTAAAAAGAAAAATCAGAATTATCTGAGACTTTAATCTATTATAATAATTCTTTTGACATTATACATAATACTTTTGTGTAACTATCCATAGTGAAATTTTAAAATGAAGATGACATTATTTCAATAATCTATCAATTATATTTATTTTAACAAATACTGATTCATTTATTCTAAAAATAATTACTGAACACCTAATAAGTGTATTAAAAATTACTGAACACCTACTAAGATATTTTTCTAAGCATTGGAAATTGGAAAACAAACGTCAGACTCTGGACTTCATGACGGTCAGGGGTTTATTTGATCTGGGAGGAAGAGTTGTCAGATTGACTGAGTAAAGCTAAACCCCCAAAATGAAAAAGTGAAGCCCTTAATCACTTATTGCAATGGTAAAAGCAAATGTCTAATGTTGCAGAAAGCACAACTCTCCATTGCATTTCCCCCCATGAAATGGCACATGGTTGAGGGACAGGTGGATCAGTGTAGACCTGAGGATTTTAGGTAACAGGCTGTTACAGCTTTATAGCCCCTGAGGTAGGGAGGGCAATGGGGGAGGCAGGGAATGGAAAAGCCTTGAGACAGGATGGGGAAAAGACTCTTTACAGACTATATGCTCCCCTACCCCATGAGGAAATCTCAGTCCAAAACCTCAAATAGAGACCCAGGAATGAAAGTGGCCAGACTAGAAATCAAAATGTGCACTAAGCGGCTGGAGCCCTTGACTGCAACTCCCTTCAGAGACTCCAACACTGGCTGTGCAACATATGTGACAGGGTGAGGGTAACAGTCTTTCCATGAGGCTGCAGGTAAAGCCTTTGTTAGCTTATGGTTAGGCCTGAAAGATCACACAGAGGTGTTCAGCCAGGAGACAGACTCTTCACTAATATTTTCTATGATAAATACCTAAGCAAAATATATGCTATTTTAGGTAGAAAACGAGTAAATAAGTAAATAAATTCAACATGCTAAGGAGATAGATAGAAAATGAACATGTTGAGGATGGGGATATGATAGCAATTTAGTCCAGGGCACACAAAGGAAACCTGACTGAAAAGATGGCATTTGGTGGAACACTTCGGGAACTAAGCCTAGCAGATGCCCAGGAGAAGGGTGGGTCATACAGAGAGAACAGGAGGTACAAATGGTCTGAGGTGGAAGCCTAAGTGGTGTGTTGGAGGACAGCCATTCATCTAGAATGGAGAAACAAAGGGAGAGGAGGGAACAGGGATCATGGAGACAGAGCTAATGAGACATCAGATCCCATAGGGCCTTGTAGCTTCTGCAAAAACTTGGACTTTTTGTCTGAACAAGATGAGAAGCCACCGGAGATTTTGAATGGAAGAATGACATCATCTGACTCTAATGGACATTTGAAAATAGAGAGAAGAGGACAGAAACAGGGAGATACATTTGGAGGCTACCACAATAATTCAAGGGAGAGAGGAGGGTGGCTTGTACCATGATGGTGAAACTGGAGGTAGGGAGAAGTGGTTGGATTTTGCATGCATTTTTCATGCACTTCTTCTTCTTCTTCTTCTTCTTCTTCTTCTTCTTCTTCTTCTTCTTCTTCTTCTTTTTTTGGAGAGGTTTTTGCTACAGAGCGCGTACGTTCACCAGAAAGACAGAGAGAGACAGAGAGACAAAAAGCGAGAATCACCCCCTGGGGGTATGGCCACGCTGCAATCCCTTCTCCTCCATTCTCCTCTCAGGATCTTGGGCACTCACACACCCATGCCTGGCGTGAGTTTAAGCCACTGGGTTTGGGACTCGAACTGTGGTCAGCTACATGGGAGTCCAGCGACATAGCCATTATGCCACCTGCTGGTCCCCTATTGCACTGTTTCTATTTCATCCATTCTCAATGCAGTTTATTTCCCCTTCATATTTTAGCATATCTGAAATCAGAATACATAGGGAGCATCTAATGCTTGCTGTCAACCAAGTGGCAGTCATGATATAATTGTTCAGTTGGCTGAAAACCATCCAGTGATGCTGTTTGGTAATTGCCAGAATCAATCCATAGATACAGACATGTTATGACAAATACAAGATTTCTGTACAGATACTGACTTAACAATGGCTTGGCTTATGATTTCTCCATTTAATGATGGTGCAAAAGCTATACTCATTCAATAGAAACTGTGCTTGGAATTTTGAATTTTGATATTTTCCCAGTTTGGCTAACTACTGTGTACATGAGCTAATCCAATACTTTATTATAAAATAGGGTTTGAGTTAGACAATTTTGCCCAACTATAGTCTACTATAGTCTAAAATAAGTGTTCTGAGCACGTTTAAGGTAGGTTAGGATAAACTATGATGTTTGGTAGGTTTGGTGTATCAAAGGCATTTCTTACAATGTTTATATATATATATATATTTTGTGCTGTTAATTACAGAAATATCTGAGTCTGGATAATTTATAAAGATTAGGCATTTATTTAGCTCTCAGTTTTGGATGTCCGAAGTCAATCAAGAGTTCCCATCTAATCCTCTCCCAAAGTCTCTGTCTTTTAATCCCATAGTTGGATTAAATTTTCCTCTGAATACCATCATAATAGGCATCAAATATCAGCACATAAATTACTGGTGGTGTGATAGGCGTGTAGCTAGAAATGAGCAGGCAGCCCTAAGAAAATAGCAGGATACATGCCACATCATTCTTAACTTATCAGGAGTTACAACTGAACCCTCTTTGAAAATGCCTTCTTTCCACCCAGCTCTTGGCACCAGGAAGGTGAGGCAAATCCCATTTTTCTTCCTTGGTACCTGAGGAAGACACATATGGATGATTGTAAATTTCCCTCTTATCATTCCTCATAAATACAAAAAGACCCAATGAGACATTTTGGTCAACATCCTAATTCCCACTGGGGAAATCAACTAATTGGGAAGTTCACCCTAATTAGGATGCTCTTATTACACAATTCAACTCACCACTCTCCCATCCTATGGACACATTGAAACCATAGCAGATGGGTTTATTGGGATATAACTACATCATAAGTCAAGATGCATCTGTAATTAAATTTTAATTTATTATGTTTGCTCCAGAATCACAATATAAACATAGCTTCTCTGTTTTCTTTGATAACAAACCTTATTTGTGGCCCTCATCCTTTTTAGCTCTTGGACATTAACTTTCTATAGGTTTCTACAGGCTTCTAGTCTCTCACCTCCAATAAGTATTACAGACTAGTGCCTGAGTTATCTTCCTGAAAATCAAAGTTGGCATGTGTTGTTCAGTGCATATAAGTCTCTGCTGCTGTATAGTGACTACAGAATTCATTTCCCACTCAAAGGCTTCATACAAGACTCTCTGTCTCCTACTTATTTCACCAGCCTTATTTCCCATCATTCCCTAACTTGTATTTTGTACTCAAGCTGCACTGACCTCTCAGTTTTTAATGAGAAAAGGACCTTATCCCAGCTATCCACATTTCCACTTGTTTGACTCTTTTTCTCACACCTGCTGCTCATCCTTCAAGATCCAGCTCAGATATCACCTCTTTTACAAAACTTTTTCGATCCTCCAAACAGATTTAATTATTTATCTTCTCAGAAAACATGCTGCATTGAAATGTAATTCATTTGTTTGCCCTTCTATCTCATCCAGAAGGCTTGGAACCTCATTTATTTTATATTTTTTTTCCATTCCCTAAATACAGTAATATACTAGGCACAGGAAAGCTATGCAGTATCTGTAAGAGTCTGTTTTTATTATATTGGATTTGATGAATCATAGCTCCTTCTTCTGCAAAATGTAGATAATAATAGTACTTACCTCATAAAAAATGTTTTAGGTATTTTAAAGGTTACTTAATAATAGAAATAAGGAAGAATAGATACATGGTCAATAAATGTTTGCTCTTTAAAATTTTATATTATATTGTAAATAATAATATTACTGCATTTTTATGATCATAATATATTTTAACCCCATCTGAAAATAGTAACATCTATTTTTAAGCCTTAGAATAGGGTCTGTCCCATCATAAACTTCTGGTGTGTTCAATGGAAAAGAAAAAGCAGTGAAAAGAGAAGCTAACCTCATTTCATCTTTCTTTTGGTGACAAAGTGCTGGGATCTATGATTATTTGAACTTTCTAAATATAGGGCACTGATGACCTAAAAGTGCTTCTCAAATTTTATTTTTTTTCTAACAGTTTCTGGAAAAAAAAAAATACTCCCAGGAATATCAACTCTTAGTGTTGATTTTGGCAGTTAACGCCCCTTACAGTAGTGCATTTTATTTTATCACACTGACTTTATTTCACAGGAGTCTGTTCATGTATAGTCCACTTTGGCCATGATAAGTGCATCATCCAGTTATTTAGTCCCTTTTCTATAAGGTATGCAAAAGCACCTTTTGTTTTTTAGTTTCTTTCTTTCTTTTTTTTTTTTTTTTCTATAGGGTATATGACTTGCCACAGAGAGATAGAGTGGGGGGAGACAGAGAGGGAGGAAAAGTCAGAAATCACCCCTCAGGAGGGATGGTCATGCTGTATTCTCATCTCCTACATTCTCCTTTTGGGATCTTTGGGCATGCATACACATATCTGGTGTGATTTTCAAGTTACCAGGTTCAGGACTTGAACCACGCAGTTGGCCATGAGGGATCCAGCACCTAACCATCATGCCATCTGCTGGTATGGAGATAAGCAATTTAATGTATTGGTTAAGTCACTAAAATAAACATCATTAGTGTCTCTGTTAATTCTATGATGCATGATTCTGAATAAGATTTTGAGGCATATTTCCCATCTTTAACTTCAAAATTTTCCTGGTTGCTACACTAACACTGATGAATGCTGTGATTTGGGTGTCTGTCCCCTCCAAATTTACTGAAATTTAATTGCCATTAAAGCAGTATTAAGAAGCGGGACCGTTTTTTTGTTTTGTTTTGTTTTGTTTTTTGTTTTTTGCTTTTTTTAGAGACTTTTACTATAGGGCGTGCATACTCACCATAAAGACAGAAAAACAGAAAGCGAGAAATCACCCCACAGGGAGGATGGCCATGGCAAAATACCTTCTCCTCTATTCTCCTCTTGGGGTTTTGGG
>NW_006159784.1:1424454-1502890 GCF_000334495.1 Tupaia belangeri chinensis
TTTTTTTTTTTTTTTTCTATAGGGTATATGACTTGCCACAGAGAGATAGAGTGGGGGGAGACAGAGAGGGAGGAAAAGTCAGAAATCACCCCTCAGGAGGGATGGTCATGCTGTATTCTCATCTCCTACATTCTCCTTTTGGGATCTTTGGGCATGCATACACATATCTGGTGTGATTTTCAAGTTACCAGGTTCAGGACTTGAACCACGCAGTTGGCCATGAGGGATCCAGCACCTAACCATCATGCCATCTGCTGGTATGGAGATAAGCAATTTAATGTATTGGTTAAGTCACTAAAATAAACATCATTAGTGTCTCTGTTAATTCTATGATGCATGATTCTGAATAAGATTTTGAGGCATATTTCCCATCTTTAACTTCAAAATTTTCCTGGTTGCTACACTAACACTGATGAATGCTGTGATTTGGGTGTCTGTCCCCTCCAAATTTACTGAAATTTAATTGCCATTAAAGCAGTATTAAGAAGCGGGACCGTTTTTTTGTTTTGTTTTGTTTTGTTTTTTGTTTTTTGCTTTTTTTAGAGACTTTTACTATAGGGCGTGCATACTCACCATAAAGACAGAAAAACAGAAAGCGAGAAATCACCCCACAGGGAGGATGGCCATGGCAAAATACCTTCTCCTCTATTCTCCTCTTGGGGTTTTGGGTATGCATGCACATGTGCTGAGTATGAGTTTCAAGCTGCTGGATCCAGAACTTGAACCATGGTCAACCATGTAGTAGTCTAGTGCCTTAACCACTATGCCACCTGCTAGCCCTGAGGTAGGACCTTTTAAAGCTGATTAGGCATGGTGGTTAAGGGCACTGAACTCCCACATGCCTGACCATAGTCCACGTCCCAGACCTGGCGACTTACTTTCTCACTTTCCCTCTTACTCTCCCTCTCTGATCAATGAAAATAAATAAACAAATAAACTTAAATAAAATAATTCTTTAAAAAAAAAAAGATGATTAGGCCATGAGGGCTCTGCCCTTAATGGTGGGATTGATTCATATATAAATGGGGAAGTTGGACTCCTCTTTCTGTCTGTCAGTCTCTATTCTTCTTTTGCTCTCTCACCCTCTCATTTTCTTGCTTCCTAGAATGTGATGACAAAGGAAGAAGGTCTTTGCCAAAACCCCATTACTTTGGTATTGGACTTTGCAGCCTTCAATACTGTGAGCCAAAAAAAATCTGTTTATTATAAATTACAGGTATTTTGTTAAAGCAGCATAAAATAGACTAAGACTAGGAATTTTAATACATAAATTTCTCCAAGGATTTAAAATAACACTCTTCAGTAAATCTGTGTTGATCGATGACTTTTCATGTTGCCACTTACAATGGCTCTCCCTGAGTCTTTTTTCAGTTTGGGACATTAAGCTACTGTAGTTTACTGAGTAAGTGAGAGGGTTATGTATATGTATTATTTTCAAATTAATGTAATCAACTTGAGATGTAAAGTACACATTCTAGTATTACACGTTTCTAATCTTCCCCTTCCTCCCTCTCCTTTTTACTAATGACTTGAATTCTTGCTTCATGAAAAATAAAGGCAAACAGCCAACAGGCCTCTATCATTTCCCCAGTCTGTTGAATTGAGACCAACTCTACCTTTCATCCTGTTTCCATAGGAGGAAGTGTCTCTGCTCCTAGCTCAGGCCAAGCCTTCGCTTATACTCTGAATCTCATTTGTCTCACCTTCTCAAGGTCTTTACTCCTGCAAATAGATCCTTCTCTCTTGCATTATTGATTTCCCTCTCTCTAGGGGATTGTTTCGTCTTAGTAAACAAAGCTGCTCTTGAACTCCTGTTATTATCTAGCTGCTGCCCAATTCTTCTGTTTCCTAACAAGAAAACTTCTCAAATGAATGGCCATCCCCATGACATCACCTATTTTATTTCCTCAATTTATTTCAATTAGGTTTTTATTCTCCCTACTACACCTGAAACTTCTAAAAGATTTACTAATGACCTTCATGTCACCAAATGCAATGGCTGCCTTTTTGCCTTCATCTTACTCAATACTCCAGCAGCATTTGAGCCAAGTAACCACTCTCTACCTCTTGAAACTCTCTCCTCCTGGCTTACCTGATACCCGATTCCCCTGGTTTTCTTCTTATATTTCCGCCCACTCCACTGATGCTAGCCTGGTAGCTCCCAAATGTATTTATCTGGAGCTAACCTTCCCCAGGCTCCAACTCCTATATCTAAATATGATTTATCTCCATTTGGATGTTCAATTAGCACCTGGTATCTAACTATATTTTATGATCATCTTTCCATGTAAATGAATATGCATTCAGACTCCTGCTATTCACTCGGCTTCTTCCCCCACCTTTGCTTTCATTTTCTGCTCCTTCCTTCATGATTCCATAGCACCAATCGGTTTCCTTCATAGCAATTATCACATTTGTAGCCAATTAGTCAGATTGTAATTATCTGTTTAATGTCAGTCTTGCTCCTTGGCCTCTAAAATCTTTAAGGCCAGAGATGAGCTGGATTTTTATTATATCCTCAGGGACCAACATAGTGACTGGCACATATTAGCAGTTAAATGAATATTTTTTAGTAGAAGGAATAAAGAGATGAATGCTTTACATCACTTTTAGCAACCTATAATGGAAGGATGTGGGAAAGCGAGTAAAGCAAAAGAGCTTATCCAAATAAAAATGAGGACACGCACCCAGACATCATGATATTCAATTTTCCTGAGTAATGTGTGTCAAGATCTTACAGATTTCAGGATGGTTTTAAAGACAAAAACACCTCAGATGGGAAGAAAGAGTCATCAAAGTCTCACATTGGTCAATAGCTATAGCAAAGAGTCATGGATAGCATGATTTGCTAAATCCTATGGTAAAGGCAATAGGATCAGGCTGTAGTCAACAGGTCAAGCACATTGTTATAACTACTAATTCAGAGATGCTGAAGAATTTACTTGGACAATAAGGATGTCTATACCCCCACTCCCAATCTAATGATAGTATCTTGAAGTATTTTAGGTGCCTTAACTCAGAGGTCTAGTATCAAAGGGGGTATGGGCCCAGAGTACACATTCCAAGGCTGGTCATAGTCTGTGTGCCTGAGTTCCTTAACATCTTCTTGGCACAATTTTGAGAAAAAAAAAAGGGCCCTTTAATATTTCCATTTCATACTTTTAACAATTATGCAGCATTGTTACATAGATGTACCATAATTTTTATTTCTTATGCTCATTTATTTAGGCTGTTTTCTATTTTTTGCTATTTTCAGCAATTCCACAATGGATATTCATGTAGTTAATAGACTTAGGAAAAAAATCCCTAAAATAGGCATCCCTGATTTATAGTGAAGTGTACCTTTTTAAGGCTTTTTCTATACTACAATCATCTTCATAGATGGTCCACATTAACTCTTCCATTCCCTATACAAGCAAGCCACTCGTCACATCAAAGGAGACGTCTCTCTTTATTCTTGAATGACTTGCTTTGGCCTTTGGAATATAGTGGAGGTAGGGTCAGCAGGTAAAAATTCAAGATGCCTAGTTGTGATATTGTGATATAATAACAAACATATATTTAGCTTTTGCTATGGTTTGGATAATAGATTGTCCCCTGAAGTTTCATGTGTTGGAATTCGATCCCCAGTGTAATGGGAGGTGGTGTGACCTTTAAGAGGTGATGCCTAGTGTTCAGCAGTATTTGGATCATGAGAGCATCACCCTCATGATCAGGAGAGAGAGTAAATTCTTGCTCTCACAAAAAAAGGGCTAGTTCTCACAAGAGTTGGTTATAATAAAAGTAAGTGCTACCCTCAGGCATCTGTTTTTGCATGTGCCCACCTTCTTCTGCTTCTGTTGACCATGTTGTGACGTAAGGCCAGGGGTTGGCCTGATGCTAGCCCTGTACTCATGGACTTCTCAGCTACCAGAATCATGAGCCGAAGAAAACTCTATTCTTGTTTTTATGTTAGTTACTCTGTTTTTAACTTTATTTACTTATATTATCTGAAATTCACATTTTAACTGGACATCTTGTATTATTATTTGCTAGACCATGCATTACTAGGTATGGCAATAACTATTCTAGTTCCAGGCCTTTTAGAGGTCTAGCAGTTCCTCATTCTGTCCTCTGGAAGCTATCTACCTGTTGTAAAGAACTTTAGGCTAGACTTCTGAGTGAAGATAACCCTGAATCATAACAATCCCCTAGAAATAAGATAAGAAGATAAGTCATTTTGTCTCTGCTACCCCCCCCCCACTAGAGGTCACTTTCACTTGTCAGAGACAGAGAGAGGGAAGAAGGAGAAAACACCTCCCCCTTGCAATGGGACATGGTCACACCCCAATCCCTTTTCCCCCATTAGTCCATCCTGTCAGGATTTGGAGCACCTATACACATGTGCTGAGTCAAGCTACCACGGATAAGTCATTTTGTCTCTGCTACCCCCCCCCCACTAGAGGTCACTTTCACTTGTCAGAGACAGAGAGAGGGAAGAAGGAGAAAACACCTCCCCCTTGCAATGGGACATGGTCACACCCCAATCCCTTTTCCCCCATTAGTCCATCCTGTCAGGATTTGGAGCACCTATACACATGTGCTGAGTCAAGCTACCAGGGCCAGGATTTGAACTAATGAGTTGGTCATGTGAGATCTGGTTCCCAATGCACTGTACCTAAATCTCTGTGCTATGGAGTGGCCAGAAAGTCATTCTGGATGCTCCAGCTCCAACTGAGCACTCAGGCCCAGGGGTTATATAGATCTATTAAACAAAGTTTCTATTTTGGTTTCCTGTCCCTTTCTCATCATTGCAGGCCTCGTGGTGGTGAGGGAGTTGGGAGCCATTGGGAAGGAACAAAAAGCAGTTTATAGATCTTCAATCCAGAGAAGCAGTACTAGAGGAGCTGCATCCACATCTGGACATGATACAGAAAATAAAATGTGGAACTGTGAGACTGATGCCTTAATGAGATGAGTCTTTGTGGTATCTTGGGAGAGGACGAGCATATTTTGTATATGGAAGGAATATAAGCAATTTGTGGCTAGAAGGCACCCTGTAATGAATTAAAGATGGCCACAAGTCCTTTGCCACTCCTCTGAACAAGAGGTGGAGCCTGTCTCCTCTCCTACTTTGATTCTAGAAGACTGACCTTGTGACTTGCTCAGACAAACAAAGTGCAAGAGAAGAGACGCTGTGTGACCTGCAGGAAGGAGCGTTCTTGGAAATCAGCTTTGAAAATATTAAAGCCCTGATTTATATCATTTGCCAATTTCAGTGGTGTAAATACTACCATCATAGCTTATTTCAAGTGACCAATTGATATCGCTTGACCATGGAGTTGGGAAGAGACATGCACAGTTAGTTTTCATCATCTGGTACAAACAGGATCTCGTATTCTCCCACTCTCAATCCTTGTCCTTGAGAGTTCTATCAGCTTCCATTTTTGCTTTCTTGGGATTCAGCCAGCATGAAAGATGTTTGTGAGACTCCTGAACCATGAGAGGCCAAATGGAAAGAAAGGTCATGTGGAGAAGAAAAAAACCCTTAAGGAATTCTAGCCTCAGTTAGGCTCCCAGTTGAATTCAGCTACAGGGCAGACCTTGGCCCATATTCCATGGAACAGAAGACCACCTCACCAACTCACAGGAATGTGGGAAATCACAAATTGTTCGATTAAAGCTACTGCATTTTGGAGTGGTTTATTAATAAGTGAAAGATACACATTTTTAAAAGCCTTATCAAGTTTTACAACCATTGGCAATGCAAGAGAGTGCCTTGATTTTTTGAACATTAGTTCATGCTGTGCATTATCATCACCAGTTTGTTAAGTTAGAAGAAAAAATGCAGTTTAATTTGCCTTTTGTTTGTTTTGTCATAGGGCACACATACTTGCCAGAGAGAGACAGAGAGATAGAGAGAAGAAAAGTGAGAAATCATCCCCCACAAGAGGGTTGGCCATGTCACAATCTTTTCTTCTCCATTCTCCTCTCAGGATTTTGGGCACACATGTGCATTTGCCTGGCATGTTTTTCAAGCCTCTCGGTCTAGGTCTTGAACTGTGTTGGTGTTCATATAGGATCCAACCACCTTAATTTCATGCTACCTGGTGGCCCAATTTACATTTCTTTGAAAATGAGTTTGAACATTTTTTCACATCTAGTAGTAATAAATTGACTATATCTCAGTTTATTTTTCTATTGAGTTGTAAAGGCTTTTTATATTTTAATAATAGTAACAGCAAATGGTACCTACTTTGTAATATATATGAAGACATTGCTTGTATATTCTTTGCAGTAAAATGCTTAAATTATTTGCATAAGAAATGATGACTGAGTCGTCTGAGTGTTTCTTATAACTTGATTATACCACTTTCTGACTTGTTACTTTGTTTTGAGTATTCCTCAAATTGTTGTGAATATTGGGAACCAGCAGTTAGCGTAATGGCTATGTCGCTGGACTCCCACGTAGTCGACCGCGGTTCGTGTCCCGGACCCGGTGGCTTAAAACTCACGCCGGGCGCGTGTGCGTGCGTGCCCAAGATCCCGAGAGGAGAATGGAGAAGAAGGGATTGCGGCGTGACCATCCCCCCTGGGGGGTGATTTCTCGCTTTCTGTCTCTATGTCTCTTTCTGTCTGTCTGGCGAGCGCACGCGCCCTACAGTGAAAATCTCTCAAAAAAAAAAAATCTCAAAAAAAAAAATTGTTGTGAATATTTTCCATGGATTTTCTCTAGCAAGAATTTTCTCCTAATGAAATTCTCAGCTGAAAGTCAGTGCTACCCATGTCCCGTTCCACTCCCCCTGCCTGTCCAGTTTGAATACTGCTGACTTAGGCCGCTGCAGTGGGTTAATTCTTCATCTACCTTTGTGTTAAATGCTATGGAAAATCTTGGGATACATGGTGCAGTTACATTTCACACCAACTTAGATTTTGCAAATTTGAAACAGTATAACAGATATAAAAATGTTATTAGTTTGTACAATATGTGAATCCTCCCCCAAACTAGGAAGTATGTAAAATTGGATTGGATCCTGAGATGGGGGAAAGCAGTATTAATAAGCAAATTAGTGAAATTCAAATAAAATCTTGAGTTCAGCTAATAGTACCGATGTTAGTTTCTTAGTTTTGACAAACATACCTTGATAATACAAAATTATTCTAAAATGAAAAGTTAAATTTTAAAAAGCATTTTTAAAACATTTAAATATTTGCTCTAAAAATGCATCAGTCTTACATGTTCTGAGAATGTGGGATTTTTTTTTTTTTTTTTTGAGATTTTTTGCCTTAGGGCACATGTGTTTGCTAGAGAGACAGAGACAGTGAGAAGAAAGTGAGAAGCCAACCTCTGGAGGGATAGCTATGCCACAATTTATTTTTCACCATTCTCCTCCTGAGATCTTGGGCATGCATGCACATGTGCTCGGCATGAGTTTCAGGTCACTGCATTTTGGACTCATACTGTG
The DNA here is from genome assembly GCF_000334495.1 of Tupaia belangeri chinensis. Classification (NCBI taxonomy): domain Eukaryota; kingdom Metazoa; phylum Chordata; class Mammalia; order Scandentia; family Tupaiidae; genus Tupaia; species Tupaia belangeri. The sequence continues at coordinate 1,431,900 of NW_006159784.1, forward strand.
GTCAGTCATGTGGGAATCCAGACGGCTATGCCATCTGCTGGCCCTGAGAATGATATTCTTTTTTTTTTTTTTCCTGGAGAGGTTTTACTATAGGGCGTGTGTGCTCATCAGAAAGAGAGAGAGAGACAGAGAGACAGAAAGCAAGAAAACACTCCCCATGGGGATGGCCATGCCGCCATCCCTTCTCCTCCAGTCTCCTCTCGGGATCTTGGGCACTCACGCACACACACCCGGAGTCAGTTTAAGCCACCGGGTCTGGGACTCAAACTGCTGTCAACTACATGGGAGTCCAGAGACGTGGCCATTACGACATCTGCTGGTCCTAAGAATGGTATTCTTTACATTATGTTTATTCCTTTAGAAGAAGTGTCAATATTAGGCCAATTTTGAATTATATGTGTAGTTTTTAGTACCTTATCCCATGAATATAATTCACTGCCATGTGAATTAGGTATTACATCCCATTTTGAAAACTGAAATAGGAGTAGCTGAAGATCTACACATGAAACATAAGCTAAACGTAATCATTCCTCCCAATAAAAACCATAAACAAATCCAAATTCTCTCCTTTCCATTTTTACTTTGGAATTACGATAGCTTTTTTTTTTTTTTTTTCTTAATAAAGCACTTTAAAGTAAGAGAGAGAAACGTGCACCCTCCATAGGGTCTGGTCACCTCATGGTCCACTCCCTCTAGTTTCTCAGCCCATCAGATCTAGGGCACTTGTACACATGCCCAGTAAGTTTTAGTCTGGCTAGGCAAGGGACCCAAACTATAGCTGCCTTGTGGGATTCAGCTTATCCTGAGCAATACATCATTGCTGTTCCACACAGCCAGCCCTGTGCCACTGTCCCTGTGGTGATGGTGGTGTTTGGACAAATGCATGGTCTGAAGCCAGGCTTTTAGTGTGGATCTGGATACAAGGTTCCCAGGTTGGGCTTCTGCCTATGTCGAAAGGCAAAAACATAAGCATGCAAATCTAAATCTTGCAGGCACAACCATAAATCTTTATGAGAAATTTGGCTTTTACCTACGCAACTGGTAAAGGTTTTCTCTATAGGCTTTTATATGCTTTTCTCCCAATACAGTGTCTTGGGAGTATGTGTGTGTTTGGGGGTGGAGGGAAAAGAAAGAAAATGTTGATCTTTCATCATTTCATATTCCTCTGTGGGGCTCTTTACAGATAAAATCTATCTTTTTATGGGCTTCACAATTGTAAAAGAAAAGCCAATCATTCACATTTCGGGAGTTTCTGGTTTTACAGCTTCTACTGTTTTTCTGTTTAACAGGATTGTATATAACTGGAGATCTTATGATACATTCCCCCATGACTTGTTTCTTATGGTGACCTCTTTCTGATATCAAGGGGCCCTTGTATAGACAGTGTAGTTATATTTCACACTAATTTGGATTAGCAAGTTCGAAACAGTGAGAGAGAAAAAATTATTAGCTGAAGTCTCTCTTCGCGCACACAAATGTAAATTCCTCACACTAAACTCTGTTTATTCTACATTAAAAAGGAGGTTTAATGTAACAAGCACATTACAATGGCTCAGGTTTATGTGCATTAAGACTGTTATTTCTTGCAGTATGCTTATTCTTAAGGGAAAAATCTGGCAGGAATTATGCATGTGTTGAGCTTTGTGAAATTTTCAAAAACCCTTCCTAGAGTGGTTCTGGAGTATTTTGGATGATCCAACTCCCCCACTGGAAATCTATTTTATTATTGTTACTGATGTGATTACCAATAGTAAAAATAATTAATTGCTTAATCCAGTGCCCAGTACAGTGTTATTCCATTACACCTTCGAGGTGGGTATAGTTAATATTAGTTCCAGTCCATAAATAAAAATTGTACGCTTGGCAAATTTCACTTGTTTCCAAGGGATTGTTCTTGGAATTAGGACTGGAATAAAGATTTCTTTATAAATTCCAAGATTTCTGCCAGCCAATTCAGTATAAAATATTTACTATGCTTCCATCAGTTACTTCAGCCCTGTAGAAAGATAGGCAGGCCTTTATTTCTGTGCTCATGGTCTTCCATCATTAAGTTGTGATCTGCTTCTGATTCCTAGGTTGCTCATTGCCTTTTAGGAAGGCAGCCCCACCATATTAAGGTGGTTATGGAACTGACATAGCAAACCAGTCTCTCTCTCTCTCTCTCTTGAATCACCCAGGATTGGAATATTTGTTGTTAAAAAAGTTTATTTGTCAGTGAGTGCATGCACTTTCCAGAGAGTAAGAGAGAGCCAGAGACACAGAGAGAGTGACAGGGAGAAATTACCCACAATGAGGTGTGGTTCCACTACAATGCTTTCTCAGTATCTCCATCCCATCCTGACTTCGGGCACACGTGCACCTGCACTGGTATGTTTTAAGCCATAGGGCTAGGATTCAAACTGTGCAGTTGGCCATGTGGGATTCGGCTCCTTCAATCACAGAATCATGGCCCAGTACTGGAGAAACAAGCTTACTTGTTTTTGCTTGTTTCTTTTGGTGCTATAACTTTCCCACATAGACTGAAATTGCCCAGTGTTTTTCTTGGGGATATTATATACCAGTTCTTTACATTATAGTCTCTATTCAGTATTTCTTTTTTCCCAGGGATGGTTGATGCAGTTGTAGTAAAATAAAAATGAGTAGGTTGTGCTGGGGGGAGCAGGTTATGGAGTGGGGTTGTATGTGTGTGTGTGTTTACTTTTGCTTTTTTTTTTTTCTTTTCAAACCTCTTCCCTTTTCAGATAAACAATTAATAGCAAATTGAGCCAGTTGGTGGCATGGTAGTTAATGTGGCTGGATTCCATATGGTTGACTGCCTAATTTAAGTCCCAGGATCTGTAGCCTGAAAAACACACCAAGAATGCGTGTGTACATGCCCCAAATTCCAAGGAGTGAGTGGAGGAGAAGGGATTACAACATGGCCATTCCCCCTGGGGACACTTTCTGTGTCTCTCTCTTCCTGTCTCTCCCTGGCATGTCCACACACCCTATAGCAAAAGAGAAACTAAAAAGGTAAATCTACTCACTGAGGCAGTTTAGTTCTAGCTCATCTAACACATTCTGTGACCCATGATATAATTTCCTTTCTTAAATCTTTTGAGTCAGGGTGGCCCCAGGGCAGGAAAGAAACTAAATGTGTTTCATGTCTTCCAGCCTTTGGGTGTGGTTAGTGGAGGAAAATGAGTTGAGCTGAAATTAGTACTTTCATATTCTACTACATTTTCCTTTTCTATCCATAAGTGGTAACCACACATAAATCCCTATTTAACAAAACTTAAAGTTCTTTATTACTGATAATCATTTTAAGACTTATACTGTTAATTTTCATTAATAATTCATTTTCTGTCCACCTCACTAAAAGTAAGCTTCAGGAAGACAAGGACTTTGTCTTGGAAAACTGCATGACACATAGTAGGCATTTGATTTATTTTCCATAAATAAGTGAATGAATTATGATTCAATAATTGTGACCTCATTAAGTAGCTTCTAGAGGAAATAAGAAAGAAAGCAGTATAGAACAATTACCAGACAACATAAAATGAACTGAAACAAATAATGACTTATTCTTTGATCTCTTATTTGATTAGTTCTGATTCAAATTTCTTCCAGATTTAGTTGATGGAAGAGTAAAATATATGTTTAAACAGCTTATACCTGATGGTGTAAATTGGCATATTCCTTGATTAAAAATGAAGGCTTGTGATGTATACTATAGACTCAATAACCACTGCATTTTTTATTTATGTTCTACTAAATGTCACTTGTTAAATAGAAATTCACTTTTTCTTATAAATTGTCCCCTAAGTCTTTTATATTTATGCTTGTACTTACGCATTGTAACAATTTCATTTGCCAATTTAAGATTTGCTCCTTTCAAGAGAGATTCATTGTTGTTGGAAGGATATGTCCTGAGATATAGGATTGGTAAATTTCACTTTACAAATCAAGGAAGCCAATTTGATGATTCAGGCTGCCTATCTAGAATTTGGAATTTCACTTGTCTAACAGCCAGAGGAAACACAATGTCCCTATTTGGAGTCATCTTTTTTTCTTTTTTGGTCTTCATTATCACTTGAAAATGCCAAAGGCAAAGGACAAGTTGAATCCTGCTTCAAGAAAGGCAGAGTGTTTTCTCTGCTCTAAACTTGGCAGGTTAAGTAATTGGGACTCTTGTTATCTGAAAATCTAGTTTCACCTTTATCCAATAATTACATTTCTTTTTTTGTTTTGTTTCGTTTTGAGAGGTTTTTGCTATAGGGTGTGTGCACTCGCCAGAAAGACAGAGAAACAGAGGGACAGAAAGGGAGAAATCATCTGCCAGGGGGAATGGCCATGCTGCAATCCCTTCTCCATTCTCCTCTAGGGATCTTGGGCACACACACACACACACACACGCACACGCACACACACACACACACGTGCCTGGCGTGAATTTAAGCCTCTGGGTCCAGGACTCGAACTGTGGTTGACTACGTGGGAGTCCAGCGACATAGCCATTATGCTAACTGCTGGTCCCCCAATAAGTACATTTCTAAGGAAGGCAAAACACCTATAGGCAAATAAAAGTCAGACTTTGTTCATTTGTTTAATTTGTCATCTACTTTAAGGAGACACTCTACTCCAGATCACTATTTTCCAAAATTATTTGTATATGGGTATGTACACACACACCCTCACACAAAACTGAAATTAAAAGTCTTCAACATAATGTCTATCCTAACTTCAGAAGAGCCATATATTTTTTTATTTGATGCCTTTTTCTGTGTTTGTGTGTGTGTATGTTTAGTTTGCTATAGGGCATGTACACTCACCAGAGAGAGAGAAAGTGAGAAATCACCCCTTGGGGGGATGGCCATGCCACAACCCCTTCCCCTCCACTTTCCTCTCAGCAATGCCTGGCATGTTTCTCAAGCTGCCAGGTCCAAGACTTGAACCATGCAGTGAACCATGTGGGATCAAGCTGCCTAAAGCACCTTACCACTGGCTGGCCCTATCTTGTGCCATTTAAAAAAAATGTGTGGTTTTGGTTCCTTAAGTTTCATGACCCTCTCTAGAGGTTTGAAAGAAAAACACAAAACACTACTACAGATGATTTTAGGTGATTCAAAGAGAAAAGGGCCAAGAAGGAAAATATATAGGCCAGTAAATGACTGCTTTTATTTTTTTTAGTTTTTATTTAGCTTTTTTTTTTTTTTAGCTTTTGCTATAGGACACTTGTGCTCACCAGAGACAGAGAGAAAAAGAAAGAAGAAAGTGAGAAATCACCTCCTGGGGAGAAATGGCCATGCTGCAATCCTTTCTCCTCCAGTCTTGAGAGCTGGATTCCACATGGCCTACCAAAGTTTGAATCCTTGCTCTGGGAGGTTGAAAAACATGCTTGCACATACACATGTGTGCCCAGAGTCCTCACAAGTTGGAGAAATGGAGGAGAAATGATTGTAGCATGACTGTACCCCATTGAGGGGTGCTTCCTTCATCTCCCTCTGTCTCTCTGCTTTTCTCTGTTAAGTGTATGTGATCTCTGGTAATTAAAAAATCTTTTTTGTTCCATAAATGATGCTAGGACAATTGGATATCCAAATGCAGTGAAATACAATTGAATCGGTACCTCCCACCATATACTAAAACCAACTCAGGATGGTTGAAGACCTAAACGTAAGAGAGAAAACTATTAAACTCTTTTAAAAAGGCATAATTTTTCATAGTCTTGGCTTATCAAGTAGTGTCTTAGATAAGAGTATAAGCAGCAAGAGAAAAATAGATTAATTGGATTTAATTGTAACTTAAAACTTCTGTGCTTTAAAGGACATCATAAAAAAAGTAAAAAGACAATTTATAGCATGGAACAACTTTTTTAAAGTCATATATTAGATAAGGGATATGTATCTAGACTATACAAAGAACTCTTGTAACTCGATAATAAAAATACAACCCAATTAAAAAGTGAGCAAAATATCTGGACAGAACCCCCAGTCTTTAATATTTGGGGAAGAGAAGAAGTGAGGAAGGAAGAAGAAAGGAAGGAAGAAAGGAAGGAAGGATTTATTCTTTCTTGGGCTCTTTGAGCATTAGGTATATTTTAGGTCAGGAAATAGTTCAAGGTCTGTTTTTCATGGTAGGGATCTTCATTCAGTTCCTTCATTGAATGAGAGAAACAAAGTCCTAAGAGATGCAGTGGGTTTCTCAAAATTACATGTCTAATTTGAAAGGAGTTAGGATCCAAAGAGTTCAGTCTTAAATAACTTGTTAAATATTATTATAAAATGAGATAAAATACAGAGAACAGACAAAAAAGTAGGAAGACAATACACAGAATATATGCTTGCCATAATGAGATTTGGTCTCTTGAACAGAAACATAGGTTTTGTAGTGTTGTGAAATAGTGATTAGGCGGGACCAGTAGTTGGCGTAATGGCTATGTCGCTGGCTTTGTCACCATGGTTCAAGTCCTGTACCCAGTGGCCTAAACTCATGCCAGGTGTGTGTGCTTGCGTGCCCAAGATCCTGAGAGGAGAATGGAGGAGAAGGGATTGTGGTGTGGCCATTCCCCCTGGGGGGTGATTTCTCACTTTCTGTCTGTCGTTCTGGCGAGCGCACGTGCCCTATAGTAAAAATCTCTCCCAAATAAAAAAAAAAAAAAATAGTGGTTAGGACAGGAATAACTCATGTGGATGTTAGGCCAGAATTACCACAGGAATACTAGGGAGACTAGTTAATTAAAACAAAAATTTATAACATAAAGTAATCCATATTCTTTTAGTGCCTTCTGCAGTTCTCTTTAGAATCAATTTAATCTGGTTTTTACTTTTTGTACCCTCCTCCCTCTTCACTTCCTTCTTATGCTTCTCTACCATCATTAGAGACCTGGCATCCTCACTGTGTACTCTGGAAGAAAACCTATTCTGCAAAAGGATTTTAACTTCCCACTAAATTACATATATGTTATTGATACACGTATATAATATTTATATATGTGCTCTCTCTATATATATATATTCCATGCACGTACATACTAATAAAAATATATAATTTCTTAACAGCAATGTATACCTTTATAATAAAAAAGTATATTCACTTAAGAAAAATTTAAAAATATAAGAAAAAAGCAGAAAATTTAATAACTCCTTTAATCTCACTACCTAGATATAAATACTATTTATATTTTCATATATATTTCATATTTATATTTTCATAATATTTTCATGTATTTCCTTTCAGTCTTTTGGGTTTTTTTTATACACATATACACAGAGAAATGCAATTTTTTTTAGAGAGACATTTTGCTATAGGTGCATGTGCTTGCCAGAGAGAAAGATGAAGAAAGAAAATCAATCCCCAGGGGTGATGGCCATGCTGCAGTTCCAACGCCTCCATTCTCCTCTTGGGATTTTTGAGCATGAATGCATATGCACCCTGCATGAGTTTCAAGCTGCTGGGTCTGAGATTCAAACTGTGGTTGACTATATGGGAGTCTAGCCCTTAACCACTATGTCACCTGTTGGCCCCAAGAAATGCTCATTTCAAAATAATAATTGGGCCAAATTATGCTATCACTTGATGTTTTCATTTAGCTTTGTATCACTATTGTATGTCATACATAGTTTTATATAAAATTATTTTAATTATCTCAAACAATTCATTTTCTAATGTGCCAAAATATATTTAAATAATCCACTAGTTTTGAATACTTTGGCTGTCTCCAATTTTTTTTCTAATATAAAACATGCCAAACTAAACACTGGTAGTAAATCTTTACACAATAAGTAGTAATTAATTTTTTTCTTTTGGCTATAGGGGGTGCACTGTTGCACTGTAGAGAGAGAAAATGAGGAAACCTTCCCCCCCAGGGGAGATAGCCACACCACAATCCTTTCTCCTCTATTTGCCTTTTGAGATTTTGGGCATGCACACATATGTACCAAGCATGTTTTTCAAGCCAACAAGTATAGGACTTGAACTGGACATTTGGCCATGTGAGATCCAGCCACATTAACCACTGGCTAACCCCTAGAAGTGATTATTTACTCAAGAAAAATTCCTAGAAATAGGTCAAAGGTAAGCACATGACGAAACACAAATAGTAATTAATAATAATTTGATATATACTGTCAATTCCAGAAATATTATGGAACTTTACAGCTCAATTTAAAAAAGAAAGCATGACAAGGGCCAGCAGGTGGCATGGTGGTTAAGGCACTAGAGCCCACTTAGCTGACGATGCAGTTGGAGTCCTGGATCTGATGGCTTGAAAAACATGCCAGGCGTGTGTGCATGTATGCCCAAAATCCTGACAAGAGAATGAAGGAGATGGGATTGCAGTGTGGCCAACCACACCTGGGGGATTATTTTTCTTTTTCTCTCTGTCTGTCTTTGGAGAATACAATCACACTATAGCAGACTGAAAAAAAAAAAAAAAAAAAAAAAGGAAACATAACACATCAACACATCACACCGTGCTACATAAATATGTATATTTAGTATGTGTTAGTAAAAACTAAAATGTATAAAAGCTAAATGTGCATATTTATTTGTGTATATTTATTTGTAGTGTGTGTATATAACATGTGTATACTGTGTGAATGGTGTATATTGTGTGAATCCAGTTGGATGGAATACTAATTAGCTTAGTTTACTACAGTAGAGGAACGCTAGTCCCTACAATAAATAAAACCTAAAATTTCAAAGGCTTAAGGTAGTAGGACATGGCTTTTCTCCATAGAGTGATTTAGGAATATAGACTCTTCTGTTTTGTGGCTAGGAATTTTCTGGCAGGTCACCATAACTATATCCATGTGATGGGGATACCATGAAAAAGAAAGCATAGTGGAGGCACTTCACATCTCATTGACTAGAACTGAGTCATATATTGAACCTATCTGCAAAGGACTATAGGAAATGTAATTAGGATGAGTAGACATAGTAATCAGAAAGGATAAACCCGGATAGAACAACACAACAGATTCAGGGAATAAAAATCTCAAGACTGACAATATTAACAGAAGAGACCAACAGTAGTCATTAACAATAATGTTCTCATACACATTTAAATTAAAATTATTATTTTAGTTAGAACAATGTAAGTTCTCTAAATGTATTATTGACCATGTTTCTGTCACTAGCAACTGAATTTCACACTGGGTAATTTGTAAAGAATAGAGATTTATTTTAGCTCATGGTCTTGAGGCCCAAGGTTCCAAGAGGCTGCATTTGATGATGGTCTTCTGGTTGGTGGGGAATCCTTGCAGAATCCCAAGGTGGCACAAGGCATCACGAGGCAAGAGCCAGAGTTTGTGTGTGTCCACATGGTCACTCTTACTATAGAGCTACCAAAAGTCAATCATGGGGTCCCACACTGATGACCTCATCCCATCCCAATCATCTCCCAAAGGCCCCACCTTTCAACACCATAATTAGGCAAAGTTTATACCCTCTTAATCCTATCACAATAGAAACCAAATCTCAACACATGAATTTTAGGAGGACACATTCAAACCATAGCAAAGTTTTCGACCTGCACATTTGTAAATATATGATAAGTTTTTCTGGTACCAATTTTATACTTAAGAAGTTTTTCCCAGCCCAGTCAGAGCAGTATGTGCTGGACACTGCTGCCTAGCAGATTGAAGACGTGGGAGGCCTGGATTTTATTCCTGGTCCACCCCAAAAAGCCTGGAGCAGCAGCGCATGCCTGCATCCCAGTTGTTTGGAAGGCTGCGGCAGGAAAATTGAGACATGGTGAGACTCTGTCTAAAATACTACACATGCATACACACACACAACAAAGAAAAAACAGAGGCTTTCCCATTTAATATAAAAGTTAGTTGTTTTAGATATGAAGTGGTTTCAAAAAGTTGTGGGAAATGGAATTAAAAGGTAATATGCATTCTGAGTTAGCAGGTGGTATGGTTTCTAAGGTGTTGGATCCCACATGAATGACTCCGTAGTGAGTCCCAGAGCAAGTGGCTTGAAAAACATGCTGGGCATGTGTGCATGAGTGCCCAAAATTCAGAGAGGAGAATGGAGAAGGGATTGTAATGTGGCCATCCACTCTGGGGGAATGATTGCTCATCTCCACTCTCTTTTTCTTTGCCTCTCCAGAAAACTAAAAAAAATTAAAAAGAATGAAAGATGATACGCTGGCCAGTAGGTGGCATGGTTGTTAAGGTGCTAGACTCCCACATGGCTGACCACATTTAGAGTCCTGGACCTGGCGGCTTGCTTTCTCACTTTCTTTCTCTCTCTTGCTCACTCTGTCCCTCTCTGCTCAAATAAATAAATAGTTAAATAAAATAGTTATTAAAAAAAAGAATATTTTAAAAAAGATAATATGCATTTTCCATGAACTTTCTGAAGATCTTGCTTTATATCTAATAAGATGGTAAATGCCTACTTAAAATTACTAATTATGCATAGGGTGACTTCATTCTGTTCATTTATTTGCTTTAGCTCTTAGAATAATAATAAGGCAGGTAAATTTGCAGCTTTATTGGACAGCCATGTGGATTGTCCTTAGATTTTACAGGCATATTTCCTTTTGCTCACTTTTAGAAGACAACCAATTGTTTGGTAGTCATATATTTAAGGTTGACTTCTAGAAGTATGATGGCTTTTTATTTGCTCTCCTTTCATATTAAGTGAAAGCTAAGTAGTTTGCCAAGAAGATCATAAGTCCCAGAAATGTTCTTTCAGCAGGCCCAGTAAGATTTACATAGAGGTTGTATCACCATATTTCTTTCTGTATGTATTAGTCCCAGCATATTCTAGTTAAATTGGTAGATGCAGAAAGAATGGTGCAAAATTTTGAGAGACAAACCACTGATTCTTTTTTTGAACAACTCTTTTCTCATTGATTATGCCACTTTGTTTCCTGAGTTAAGCTGTGGTAGACTGAGAAAATACAGGTTAGTCTTTCTTCAAAACTTTAAGTTTTAAGTCAAAAGGAAGGAGCTACATAAGTTCAAAGCAAAACTTTCAGTTCTTTTGTTATGAGTAGTAATATTTATGCTTTAAAGAGTGTCCTGTTCATCGCTTCTCGGCCTTTTGGCTAAGATCAAGTGAAGAGTGTCCTGTTCATTAAATGTTTTTATTATTTGCCATTTTTTAAATGGCAAGAGTGTGATATACAAGCCATAAATCAAACAATGAGATAGACATTTTTGTGTGCTTCATTGAAATCAAAGGAAGTTCTGGTAAGAAGTATCCAAGAGGTTACTACAAGTGTTAGGCACGTAATAAAGGTAGGAGTTAAAACCAATTGGAAAACATGGAGCTGATACTTATAATATTACTAAATGACAATGGAAGCAAACCGTTACTTTCTGATCAAATATTCTGAGGATATATGGATCAATAAAGTTAGTAAATGTAAGCACATAGTGGTCAGAATGTCAGAATAAGGAAAAGAAAAATAAGTAAAAATGAGGTGAGATGGAATGTACTTACTCCTTATTTTAAGGAATAAGCGACATTTAAAAAAAACAAAACAAACAAACAAAAAAACACTACCACAAAGTCTGTGCCAATATTTTACCAGAACCCTTATGATTTTCTTGTCCTGATCACCAGCCTCTGAGTCTTTTCCCCTCAAAAAATATTTATCTCAGGCACTTTAAACAAAAGAGGCCACTGGCATGCATAAGTGGCCCAATTTCCATACAGTCTGGGAAATAGTTTCCTCTACTCAAATGCTGCTGTTAAGGCAATTGTATCGTACAGAATCCTTGTCCAAAGACTGCGCTTCAGCTGCTCAGTAGAATTCCTAAAATCATATACCTCTATTTGGGTTTGTCTCTATGGTTACCTGAGATGGATAACTTTTTAAATTTTACATAGTAAATAGAATTAAATAATAAGAATAATGCATTTTCTTATGCAATCTTTTGGCTTTATATGGAGAGAGAGCAGGATATGAAAAAATTGAGCTCTTTGATTTATGAAATTTATGATTTGTTTAGAATTGTATTCCATGTTCTGTGACTTTAAAAGATGCCCTGAAGCTCTTTGGGAGGTTGGCCTTCATGGCTTTCTCTCATAAATTCAACCTCCCCTATCTGTTCAGTCTCTCATTCTCCTATAGGTCTCTATTCCTCTATCCTTCTCTTTGGTTTAATTGTCTAGACCAGAGCTGGAATATACCACTTCAAATAATAATCGGTAAATTGTGTTCAAAGCCCAAGTTGAGTCTCATACACTAAGCATGAGCCCATGATTACATCATGATCCTTTAGTTCCCCTCCTTCCTTTATCAACAAGTATTTACTGATATATGCCATGAGGCAACTACTGTTCTCAGCCTTGGAGACAGAACAGTGAACAAATTCCTGTTCCTTGAGTCTGATGGCATAATGGTTATGTCTCTGGACTCTCATGTAGTCGACCATGGTTAGAGTCCCAGACCCGGTGGCTTAAAACTCATGCCAGGAGCATGTGCATGCGTGCCCCAAATCCCAAGAGGTGACTAGAGGAGAAGGGATTGTGGAATGGCCAACCTTCCTGCAGTGGTGGTGGTGGTGGGGTGGTGATGGTGGTTAATTCTTGCTTTCTGTTTCTCTGTCTTGCTCTGTCTCTCTGGTGAGAGCACATACTGTATAGAAAAAAAAATCTCTCAAAAACAAACAAGGGGACCAGCAGGTGGCATGGTGGGTAAGGTGCTGAACATTCCCACATGGCTGACCATGGTTTGAGTCCAGGACCTGGTGGCTTGCTTTCTCACTTTCCTTCTCTCTCTGGTCAAATTAAAATAAATGAATGAGTAAATAAAATTAAATAAAATAATTTAAAAAAAAACAAGCAACAACAACAAACAATAAACAAATAAATATATGTTAGGCTGTTATAAGTGCCAATGATGGAAAGTAAATCAGGGAAAAGGGGGACTGATCATAATGTCATATTGGAAAGGGGATGCCATTTTACATAGGTGATAGGCTAATATTATGAGGTGACATTATATCAGATTTCTTTAAAGGAAGTGTAGTAATCATCTAGACATTTTGAGATAAGTATTCCAGCTTACCGGCATGGCAAGGCCTGTGTTAGCTCTCTACTGGTGCAAAACAAATTATCTCAAAACTTTGTGGCAGGGCCAGCAAGTGGCATAGTGTTTAAAGCACTAGACTCTCACATGACTGACCATGGTTCAAATCCTAGACTTGAAAGCTTGAACAGACACATGTGAGTTTGTGCTCAAGATCCTAAGAGGAGAATGGAGGAGAAGGTATTGCAGCATGGCCATCCCTCCTGGGGGCTTAGTTCTCTTATTTCTGTCTCTCTCTCTCTCCAGTGAGTACACACACCCTATAGCAAAAATATCTTAAAACAAACAAACAAACAAAATGGTGGCTTAAAATAAAGAGGCCACAGTGGAGCTTGGGGCTGCTAGATTCCACATGGCTGAGTGCACAGTTCAAGTCCCAGATCCAGTGGCTCAAAAAACACTCCCAGTGTGTGTCATGTGTGCCCAGAATTCTGAAAGGAGAATGGAGAGGAGGGAATGCTGAGTGACCACCCCCTCGGGGGAATGGGGTGGTGGTAGGTATGATTTCTCATTTTCCCTCTCTTTTTTTCTGGCAAGTGCACATGCCGGAAACTGAAAGAAAACTGTAACAAACTGAAAGGAAAACAAACAAAATCTAACAACAATAATAAATATTATCTCATAGTTTCTTTGGGCCAAAAATTTGAAAGTGACTTAACAGGTGTCTCTGGCCATGGGTACCTTGGCCTTGCCCCTTTGCAGCGGCTCTGGGAGAGCCCGGGACTGGTTTTTGCATAGGGGAGGGAGTAGCTAGAAACAGGAGAACCAGGGGACATAAGTGGCTTGTGAGGTGAGTGAATCAACAATAATCAATATGACACTATGTCAACCATAGGATCTTTGCACAACTCTCTTGGGGGATAGTCCCGGAAATCACTGAATTTTTCACCAGTTTTGTAGGAAAGAGACTTATAGTAAAGTTGATTTAAATAAAATTTTAGTGAGAGACTTACAGTCATAATTAAGTTGATTTAAATAAAATTAGTATTTCTTAGATACCTCATTTTGTTCACTGATAATTATTCATAATGCACAAGAAATGTTTTTACTTAATGCCATCACTACTTCACTGTTTATATTTGCTATTTGGGGCCGAGATAAAGTTCTCAGTATCACATCGGCCCACATAGTTTGAATTAATTAGATTTCCAGAAGACTATTCCTCCTGTTTCTCTGCATGGTCACAGTCAGATGGCCAGTCTGCTCTCATTCGTTGTAGCAGCCAAGTCTCCCAGTGTAGGCTTTCAGCTCCAAGTACAGTAGACATCTCCCTACAGATGACAACCAGAACCAAAATAGACTTCTGACTCAGGTAAAACCATCCTTAACAACTTCTTAGCTGGTGATCACACTCACTTTAAAAGGCACTCAGCAGTGCATGGCATCCATACCTGCAGTGCTGGCTGCTCTATCCTGACGCATTGTCTATAGCTGGCCAGTGGTGGTATAAGCTCAAGTGTACATGGAAAAGGCGGCTGAAAAGGCAATGGTTGCTTTTGGAGTCATTGCACTTTCCGGAGATACTTTCCAAGGCTGCACAGTTAAAGGTTATTGAGGTTGAACTGACTGTACTTTCACTTATAGTACTGTGTTACATTTGGGAAGAGAAGTGTGAGAGCTATTAATTCAAGTCTGGCAGGAACACTCAGAGATGTTCATGGGATGATGACAGAAACAGCTGAACCAATGTCTTCCCTGCACAACAGATACACAGACAACCTGATATTATGGGCCTTCAGATCTGAAATTTACATGTAGAAAGTTTATGGGGAGGTGATGTAAGGGGAGTGCTTTTGTTTTCAGTATCAGTAGGGGACTTAAAGGCACAGGAATAAGCAGAAGGAAGAGACAATTTGCTACGAAGTTACAACAAGGGACTCAACAGATCACAGTAAGAGTTCTGGACCTGTGGAGTTGTCTCCAGTTGAGGCAAAAGTGCTGGGCTTTCACCCCTCTCATCATTGCAGCTCTCCTCTTTAGGTGAGGGCCGTCTCCAGGGCAATGACCTTGGGTGAGTCAGTTGATAGCTGTCAGTCTTCAATACTTCTAGGAGCTAGAAAAATGAGGGCTGTAGACCTGAAAAGATGGTTCTTCCCCTGAATCAGTGCGTATTTGTCAAATAAGACTGGAATCCCCCTACCTGTTATTTAAGAATACTAACCCAATCACTACAGTGTAGCAAAAAATGCTGGCAACAAATCTCATCTTACTGTACTTGCAAATTTGGGATCCTTCACGAGACATAATACCATCTTTGTAGTTATGGACATGGCCTCTATGTTTTTATGCATACAGATGAAGGATCAGATTACTCAAAGTTGCAGATTATTTCACATTTTTTAAGAAATAGTGAATATGAAATTAAGTGGTTACCTAGAGTTTAGGGAAACTGAAAATGCTATGTACATTTTATACATTCTTGTTATACGATTCTTGTTTTCACTGAGTTATTCATTTAAATTGAGCTTGGATCAGAGACTTTTTAAGTGGCAGGTCTACCAGAAAGGGAAAAAAACAAAAACAAAAACAAAAACAAAAACTGTGCCTTAAGGAAAAATGTGGTTTTTAAAGCATGTTAACTTCCCCTTGAAAAAGAGTTGGGCCAGTGGGTGGCATGGGCACACACGCACATGTGCCTGGTGTGTTCTTTAAGCTATCAATGCCAGGATTTATTCTGCACTTGGTCCTCTGGGTCCTCCTTTAACCACTAGGCCATAGCACTGGCTCTTTTTTTTAAAAAAAGCTAGATCATTTGTCCTGAGAGTTTCTTACAGTTGGATTTTAGTACTGTTAAATATATTTTCTTATTACCTGTTTCCTGTAAGTTGATGATTATACTAGAGATTCAATCCATTTCAAGTTTGATTTTTCTTTTTTTTTTCTAAAAGAGATTTTTGCTATAGGGCACATGTGCCCTCTGGAGAGACGAAAGAGACAGAGAGACAGAAAGTGAGAAACCACCTTCCAGGGGAGATGACCACACTGCATCCCTTCTCCTCCATTCTCCTCTCGGGATTTTGGGTGGGCCTGGTGTGAGTTTTAAGCCACTGGATCTGGTACTTGAAACATGTCGATTATGTGGGAGTTCAACAACGTAACCATTACGCCATCTGCTGGTCACTCATTTCTTTTTTTTTAAATTAAATTTATTTTATACATTCGACCACTATATATCACTACACATTGTAAAGCGAATTTACCCAACATGAATACATTTCATACCAGTCCATTTGAAGATACCATATATATTATTATCAACAGATAATCATCCATTTCTGTGTCCCATAAATGTCTTGCCTCTCTGTTTTCTCTTTGATTCCATTCTTCTCACTCTCTCCTTTCTCTCACCCTCTTCCATACTGTATCCATAACCATTCTACACTTCTATGTCCTCTAATCTTTCAGTTTCCTCCATAGAGTGTGGACAGTTGGTATATCTTAAGTGGAGACATAAAATGTCTCTCTCTTTCATAGTGTGGCTTGCTTCAGTCAACAGTAAATCTTCCATACAAGCCCACTTTCTATCAAATGCCAGGGTCTTGTTTTTTATGCCTGAGTAGTATTCCATAAAGTATATGTGCCACAATTTTTCAATCCATTCATTTGTTTATGGACATTTGGGTTGGTTCTATGTCTCAGCAATTGTGAATAATGCCACAATAAACATAGATGTGCAAGTATTTTTCTGACTAAGTGTTCTCCTATACTTTGGGTACTCAGGAGTAGATTGCTGGATAATATGGTAGTTCTATTTGTAGATCTTTGAGGAACCTCCATATAGTTCTCCACAGTGGCTGTACTAATTTTACATTGCCACCAAAAGTGTAGGTGAGTTCCCTTTTCACCACAACCTTGCCAGTTACTTAACCATTTTTTTTTTTTTAATCTTAACGTTTCTGACGGGGGTTAGGTGGTATATCATTGTGGTTTTGATTTGCATCTCCCTTATGATGAGGAATGTTGAGTAGTTTTTTTTTTTTTTTTTTTTCCAGCCCATAGAAGTTTATTGTGTCTTCAGGACACCCGGAAAAGGGTTTTTCACAGACAGGAAACAGCCTCCAGGTGAGTTGCTCATTTGTCATTTTCATAGGCAGTTGGGTTCTTCCTTTTGGATTTCTCAAACTCCTCAGTGCCCCACGTGTAGACAAGATAAAACACTACGAATGGCGGCACCATGCTCAGGATGGATGCCCCAGTGCAGCGTAGCACGTTGGGGATGCCCTTGCTCAAGCAGTGCGGGAAGGCGCGCTGCTCGAAGGGCGACAAGCCGTAGGAGATCACATGTCACACCCGTGCCAGTTTACCAAATTCGCGGCCCATGGTCGCAGCAGTCCGGGGTCACCTCGCTTTCCACAGCCATGGATGCCAGGAATGTTGAGCAGTTTTTCAAATGCTTTTTGGCTGTTTGTATATCTTAGAGAGTTGTTTGCTCAGCTCATTTTCCCATCTTTTAATTGGGTTGATCATTTCTTTGCGGGGGGATAAACCACTTGAGTTCCCTACATATTCTGGTTATCAGTCCTTATTTGAGGCATTGTTTACAAAAATATTCTCCCATTCTGAGGGTTGTCAACTCACACTAATTACTGTGTCTTTTGAAGGTTATTTGATATGTAGTATTACATAAAAAGTCTTTAAAAAGCTTATAGAA
The DNA here is from genome assembly GCF_000334495.1 of Tupaia belangeri chinensis. Classification (NCBI taxonomy): domain Eukaryota; kingdom Metazoa; phylum Chordata; class Mammalia; order Scandentia; family Tupaiidae; genus Tupaia; species Tupaia belangeri. Next base: position 1,449,587 of record NW_006159784.1, read on the forward strand.
AATGCATATTATGAAAAAACTATGCATGGCTTTCAAAATTTTGCACCAAAACGAACTTGTACTTTAATTATATTTTCCATGAACTTTTGAAGTGACCTGTGTACGTCTATCTGAAGGCCCATAATATCAGGTTGTCTTTTGTTTTATGTTAGCAACCATTGATAATCATTGTGTAGATACATCAGTCAATTTGGGATTATAAAATGGAGATTGTACTGGTTAGTTATTACTGTTTAGAAAGGATCAAATAATCTTAGCAGTATGGAATAGTATTTGTTTTACCAATTTACCATAACTTCCACCTCATCTTATTGACTAAAGCAAGTCATATGGCCAAATCCAAAGTCAAGAGGTGGCAAAGAAATCCTACATTGGGTGGTGAGGAATCTCCAGGCCAAAATCTTATGTTTAATCTTTTAGGTCTGATCGTATGTGATGACAAAGCTTTATCTGGCAAATCTTACAGGGAGAGCTGCCCTTCCTACATCAGTCTTGGTGCATGGCCAGCACATTGCAATCTCTGGAGGGAGTTACAGTCAAGAACAGGCCCCAGCATGTTCTTATGCACACCTACATTCCTAACCCAGGAGCCTCCATTCAGAGGTTACTTCACGGGTGCCCAAGCTAAGATACTTCACAGGTGTAAAGAAAAACAGGTTATATTTGTCGAGGGCTGATTTCAGAGAGAGAAGGCCACTGTCACATTTCATATCAGGCTTCATCCTTCTTTGGTCTTGAAATAGGGGCCTTCAATGTGACATCTTCCTATCAATACCAAGAACTAGACTTCCTCTTTAGCTTTATCCAAATGTTTGTGACAACAGCTACATTTCTCCTGTAGTCAAATTTAATTCATTACTCAATTCAGTCCAGCAAGTTGAATCCAATAAACTAATTGAGCTCTAGTGTTGAGTAAAAGCAACCAGCTGGGTTCTGTACAAAATACAGGAGACATAGATGAAAAGAATACATTTCTTGCTTATACAGTCAAGATGGAGAAACAAGATAGATGTTGGAACAATTAGACTATGACCTAGGGTAATATGTAGTTACGTGTTCATACAAGTGGTGCTAATACTTATTTCTGGAGAAGTTTAGAGAAGAAAGAGGTGAATTAGCTTAGGAAGGTCTGAGGTGCATTTATAGTTCCTTGATCCAAACTCTGAAGGATGGGATGTGATTCTCATGGGCAGAAGAATTCACGGGTAAAGGAACATGTGAGCAGTTATAAAGATGGGGAAAAAATGACATGGAGGACAGTGGGGAGGCTTGGAACAGAAGGTCTGGTTGGAAAGTTGGGCAGATAAGCATGGAAAACAGTTTCCTGGCAAGGTTAAATATTAGGCAGAAGAGATTAGATTTCAAAAAAGCATCTGTACCCTTCATTTCAGCTGCCAAGGTCTTTGGTGTTAACAAGTAGCTAGCATATTTGTTTCTTGGAAGAGTTCACATGTATAATTAAAGTCAGAAAAAAACTATCAGAATTTGGATCAATAAAGGCAAGACATACAAAATAGGGATTTAAGGGAATGGCAAGGAAAAAGACTAGTAAACTCAGAACTCAGAGAAAGTCTACTCCTTCATTGAACAAATATTTCTGTACTTCTATATAAGGCATGTACTAGGCACTGAAGGTGGAGAACACTATTCCTTAAAAACCGTTAATGGTCTGAATAATTGAAGAAGAATCAATACCTTGATGTAGACAACTTAATAATTTAATTCTTAGGAGTAGAATTTCAAATGAGATGATAGTCCTGGAGAGAAGGTGTTCTTTGTCATTGTTGCCTTTCTTATCATCTCAGATAATCTCATGTGTTTGGGCACCTACTCTGTCACTGCCATGTAACACCAAAGCTGGAAAGTGAATGGATCTCCTCCATATTGTTAATCTCTCTGTGCTTCGCATTTCTAGCCTTTGATGGCTCCTAGGAGGAAAAGGGAGCAGTAAAAGCAAGAGTTCTCAAAAGTTGAAAATAATCATCCAGTGATATTAATGGTAGGCTAGCTACTCTGGAGCAGAGGTCTTCTTTAACACAAATTACCAGAGAACATTTGTCATGCATATTTATTCCCCAGATAAATAGAAATCGAGCTCCTTCTATGCTGTAGGCACACATCTAAAAGCAGCAGAGAAGACAGAAAAGGTCCTGTACTCATAGAGCTGGTATTCTGATGAGAAAGCAGGGAAATAAATTTATAAATACACACACAATACACACACACACAGTACTTTTTTTTTTTTTTTTTTTGCTAGAGGATGTATGTGCTCACCAGAAAGCGACAGAGAGAGTGGAAAGAAAGCATCCCCCACGAGGAATGGTCACACTGCAATCCCTTCGCTGACATTTCTCCCTCCTTTCAAGGTTTTGGGCTTGTAAACCCATGTGCCCACCATGTTTCTCAAGCTATCAGGTCTGGGACTCATTCTGTTCCATGTAGTCAGCCATGTGGGATCCAGCCACATTTTCCACTAGGCCATGAAAATGGCCCTACGTGGTGTTTTGGTTATTGTTAAGTGCTAAGAAAAATTTTAGAAAGGTAGGAGAATGAAGAGTGATAGTAGTTTGTATGTTTTCAGGGGTGGGAAAGCAGTCATTTTAGACTGGGTGGATTGGAAAAAAACTCTGAGAAAATAATGTTGGAAGGGACTAGCAGTTAGTGTAATGGCTATGTCACTGAACTCTCATGTAGTCTACCACAGTTTGAGTCTTGGACCCGGTGGCTTAAACTCACACTGGGTGCGTGTGCATGTGTGCCCAGGATCCTGAGAGGAGAATGGAGGAGAAGGGATGTGGCATGGCCATCCCCCCGGGGGGATGATTTCTCGCTTTCTGTCTGTCTGTCTCTCTCTGTCTTTCTGGAGAGCTCACACACCCTGTCTTTCTGGAGAGCGCACACGCCCTATAGTAAAAACCTCTCAAAAAAAATAATAATAAAAAAAGGGAAAGAAAAAAAAGAATGTTGGAACACTTTGGAAATAGGGCAGGGAAGATAATAAAATATGCCAAGGCTCTAGGACAGAAAAGTTGAAGAATAACAAAGGGACAACAAGAAGGTGGTATGACTGGAATGCTGGGAGTTAGGATTAAGTGACAAAAGTAACTAGGAGCCAGAATATGAAGGGGTCTTCAAATTTATGAAAAGTATATAATCGTGGAAAAAACTGCATGGATTTCAATTTTTTTTTGCACCAAAATAAACTTGTATTTTAATTCCATTTTTTCTTAAACATTTCAAAGTTTTCTCATATGTAGGACCTTGTAGGCCTGAGTAAGAAATATGGATTATTCACTATGATTGTAACTGTGAATTGGTTTTGACAATAGGACTGACATGATCTGATTCAAATTTTCAGAATATTGTGTCTGCAGTTTGAAGAACAGATTCTACAAGACAAGAAGGGAAGCAGATTCACCAGAAGCAGATTCACCACAGTTTTTGTTATCAAGGTGAGAAGGGATGGTGGTTTGGACTAGAGTGTGAAGGTGGAGACTGTGAAAAGTGGTTGAACTCAAGAGATACTTTGGAGGTGGAGGTGGAGGTGGAGGTGGAGCTGGCAGAACCTGTTGATGTACTGGAGTGTAAAGCAAAGACGAAAAAGGGAGGTGCAATGGTAAAGTGCAATGCTATGTGAGGCTGACCCACATGGGAAAATTCTGGGTTCGTATCCAGAGGCCACCCTGAGTATTCTGGGTACCCACATGCCCATGATCTGGGTTGGCTGTGGGTAGGGATGGATAGCAGTGTCAAGACCCTTTTGGGAGTGGTATCTCTCCCACTCATGGAAGAAATAAATGAACACTTCTAAAAAGGAAAAAGAAAAAGATATGAATAAAGGGTGATCCTTCCCCACCTTTACTGAGATGAAGAGGGCTGGTAGAGGAGCCCTTTGGCACTCATAAAACATGCGTTAAAAAAGTGAATGAATTAGATAATTGATGACGTTCTACACTTGAGGTTAACGAGATGATAAATTGTTTACTTCCTTGTGTAACAGGAGTCCTCAGTTCTTTTGTCAGCTGACCAAACATTGAGGATAGACGCCAGCAAATAAGCAACAGGTATCCTTCCTTGATCCAAACCAAGCAGACACTACAGAAATTTTATGTAGCTAAGCAAAGCCAAGAACAGTCTCAAAAAGGGAGAGGGGATTGGCTAAAATAAGACCAGCCACACCCGGATCACCTGGATGGGTTTCTTTTATGATGGCTCTAGTTCCCTCTCCTAGTCCCTCTGCTAAGTGTTCCCTGTCCTTTCCTCACTGGTCATCTTTGACAGACAGGGGTTTACATAATTTACATGCTTTTGTGTATGCATTTTCCCAGAATGCATCTGAAACCCCACTGGGAGGGTCAAAACTGTAATGCTGAGACATGCTAAGTGAGTGCAGGTAACTTAACAACATGCTGCTGGCCCAGTGCCCTTGTTTAGCCTTGAGGCAAGAGAAGGGGGCTCTGTCTTGAAACAAGGCAAGCAGGAATTTGACCTTTAGGCATCATAGGACTTTGGGGTTGGAGGTGGCTAATACTCTTTCTATCAGGAATTGTTGACTATACGCCAGACCAATCCAGGTTGGACTTTTCAGTCTAGGGGGTGCAGGTTTGACTCACTCTGCTCATGGACAACTGCTACCTAATTTACTGTTACTACATGATAGGAGTATACAAGAGGACTTCCAAAAGTTTGTGAAAAGGTGGAATTGAAGTACAAGTTTATTATTTAGTTCTTTTATTGACAGAGAGCACATGCATTCACCAGAGAGAAAGAAGTAGAGAGAAGGAAAGAGAAAGCAATCCCCAGAAAGGGGTCACACAATAATCTTGCTTTCTCTGTTTCTCTGTTCTCTTGGGAGCCTGGGCATGTGTACACATATGGTGTGTTTTTCAAGTTACTGGAGTTGGGATTTGAACTATGATCAGACATGTGGGATCCAGATCCTTTACCAACTATGCTATAGGGCTGCCTCACAAGTCTATATTGGTGTAAGAAAGTTTTGCAATCCATGCAGTTTTTCATAATACACGTTTTCCAGAATCTTTCTGAAGATCTCTTTTATAATAGTTTGGAGCCATTCTAGATTGTGAAAGTTTCTCCAGAATTTCAGAGGTTGGATATTCAGAAACCTTTGAAGAAACACAGAGTACCACAGCAGAAAAAAAAATGAAACTAACAGTCTATGAGAATTAGCACTGGACTGGAGGTCAAATGTTTCTAGGACTTGAGGGCGGGATAGAATAAAGAGAATGAGGCATTTCCCTCAAACCCCTGTTCACTTTGACAGTGTTTTTCCATAGATCTACCACTTTTGAGGCCCAAGGAGAAATAAATGAGCTTTTTTCTTTTTCTTTAAATTTGTCAGAGCACTTGATAGATAGAATAAGGGCCCTGAAAAGAAGTCACTGTGTATTTTTTTTCTTTTTTTTTTTAAATTGAGATATTTTTGCTAGATTTTTGTGTGTACTTACCAATGAGACAGAGAAAGACATAGAGACAGTAAGTGAAAAAAGAAGCTTGGGCTGGCCTGTGGCATGGCACTTGAAGTGACTGGATCCCACATGGCCAAAGGTGAAGTTTGAGTCCTGGACCCAGCAGCTTGAGAATCATTCTGGGTGCATGTGTTGTATGCCCAGAATCCTGACAGGAGGGAGAGATGGGGAAGAAGAGATTGCAGCATGACCACCCCCCATGGGGACTGCTTTCTCACTGTCCCATATATCATCCCCCCTAGGGGGCTGGCCATACCACAATTCCTTTTCCTCCATTTCCTCTCAGAATTTTTGGGCACACACACACATGCACCGAGCATGTTTCAAGTCATCTGTTGCAGGAATTGAACCATGGTCGACCATATAGGAGTCTAGCACCTTAACCACTATACCACCTGCTGGTCCTGTGTTTTTCTTTTGAATGAAGTCTCTGTGTTTTTCCTCTATGGCCTGATTAATGTACAATATATAGCCCCTTTTACATGTCTCTAAGAAATTTATGACTCCTTGCTAGTAAGGCAAGAGACAGGGATATTGAGCACACAGAGAAAAGGCCCAAGAAGAAGTCACAGTGGCTAAGTTTTCATAGCCAAAAGCTGGTTGCCTTGGAACCCAAAGCAACTACAGCTAAGGGCAGCAGTTTCTATGTAGTGACTGTATTCTAACCAGAAGTACAGAACATGATGGTCTGCTGACTCCATGAAGAATAGGGTAATAAATCATTCAGAATACCATGTAACCATCTTCTAAAGCCCACTTCCTCATCAGAAAGCCAGCCCATTGCTAGATTGAAAACTCCTTGCCTCTAGGCCCTCTTTTAGTAACCCATTTTGGCCTCCTTCCACTACACTGGAAGCTTTTTCTCCTTCCCTAATAAACTCCACTTGACTCTCCTCTCTGTGTCTGCATCTCTAATCATTCCAGTGTAGGACAAGAGCCATTCAATACCAGCAGATGGTGACACTCCCATGTTAAGGGCACATGAGCTCACCCAAGACAGAGAGAGAGGGAAACTGAGAAAGCACTCCCCATGGGGGATGGTCAAGCTGCAATCCCTTCTCTCCCATCTCTCCTTCCTTTCAGAATTCTGGGCTAACAACACATGCACCCAGAATGTTTCTTGAACTGCTGGGTCCAGGACCTGAACTATGTTGTTGGCCATGTGGGATCCAGTCACTTAAAATGCCATGCCACGGGACAGTCCAAGCTTTTATCTTGAGTGTAGGAATAATCAACTGGATACCACCATCCCGTCAGTTGGAACAGGGAGCTGGAAGATCAACCCATCCAAGTTTTACAGGCTGTCACCCAAATGAAGCTTTGGCATATGTTGCTTAATAAGAAAAGCACAACCTTCCTTAATTGGCTTAATTCCATCTCACACATGAACCTTGCTATTGCCAACCCAGTAAATCCAATTTATAGTAGATGGCAAAGGTGTAGTTTCTATTCCAGGAAACTTTTACTCTTCTTTTATGCATTCAAGCAACCGCAACGTCTGTTAATTTTCCTCACAATATTTCATGTATACAGGTAATTAAAAAATTTTTTTTTACCTTGAAAAATTTAAACTTACAAAATGATTGCCAAGAATAGTGCAATGAACTCTCATGTACTCTTCCTCTAGATTTTGTTAGCATTCTGCCACATTTGCTTTATTATATCTCTTTATTATCTGTATGTAAATACAAATATGCAAATATAAATTTACATACAGTTATTATTATGATTACTACTATTAATGTTGTTAAACCCTGGAAGGGGAAGTTGCAGATATTCTAATCTTTTTCCCTTGATGTATTTCCTATGAACAAAGATATTCTTTTCTATAACTACAGGCACTGATTAAATGCAGTAAGTTTGATCTGGATACCATCTATTGTTCAAGGAGACTTCAAAAAGTTCACAGAAAAAATGAAAGTATGAATTTATTTTGGTGCAAAATTTTTTGAGATCCATATGTAGTGTTTTCATAAAAAAAGTGTACATTTTTCATGAACTTTTTGAAGACACTCCTCATATAATCCAAATTCAAATTTGACCAAGTGCTCATATAACATTATTTTTAAAAACATTTATTTTTATTGGCAAAAATTGTAGATGTGTTTTTTTAATTGTCAGAGGGTGGGTATGCTTGCCAGAGAGAGATGAGAGAGAGAGAAAAAGCACCTCCAGTGGGTGTGGTCACTCCACAATCCCTTTCCACTACTTTCTTCCTCCCATCAGGACTTTGGACACATGTGTACATGCACTTAGTGGTGTTTTTAAACCATTCAGGTGAGGATGCAAATTGCAGTTCTCCCTGTAGGACCTGCCTCTTAATGCACAGTGCTTTAACTACTGTGCTATGGCCTCCTTCCCCCAGATTATAGCTACTTATTGTGTACAACATGCACAATATGTATATGTGATTGTTAGCTTTTGGATGTGAACTTGAATGGACTAAGGAATACCTAGAAATTTGCTTAAGCATTATTTTGAGGTGTTTTCAGAAGTGATTAGCACAGAAATGTGAGTAGTTTAGGAGGGAAGGTCTGCCCTCAGGGTGAGTAGGCACAACCCAGTCTATTAATACAAGGGGACTGAAGAGAAGATACAGGCTTCTGGGTCTTTTTGAGAAAGCAGGTTTTCTGTTGCTGCTGCCCGCCTGTTACCAGTCTCCAGGATTCACACCAGTGCACCTCCATGTTCTCAGGCTTCCAACTTTGAACTAACAGTTCTATAGTCAGCTTTTCTGCCTCCAACCTTTGGATTAGGACTGAGCCACACTATCAGCATTCCGAGATCTCCAGCTGCCATAATAATGAGAGTCAATTGCCCCAATAAATCCCCTCTTACACATCTATAACTATCCATTGGTTCTGTCTCCCTAGAGAGCCCAGACTAACACATGAAGGTACAAAAGTTTGTGAGAAAATGGAATTAATATACAAGTTCATTTTGGTGCAATTTTTTTTTTAAATCCACGCATATTCTTTTCATAATATGGGTTTTCCATGAACACTTAGAAAAGCCCTTGCATTTGATGCTCCTTCCCCTTCCTATCCTGAAACGTTAAGATATAAATTTTTCCTTCCCTTAAGTCACTAAGCACCAATTATTTAACACTTGTTCAGTGGCATCATATTTCCATTAGTAAAACAACGAGGTTACAGCTGCAAAGTCACACATAGTTAATGTAACCTGATCATCAAAAGTTTTAAACATTTGCCCATGCGATTCTCTGGCTGTCCCTAGATGGGCTATTGTTCTAAAGGCTGAAAACATCACAATCAGCGTAATTGCAATAGCTACTCATTCTTCTGATGCTGGTTCACTTATCTCTGTTTGCAGGTTTGAGATGTTTATACTAACCTCAACTTTAAGTGAAGATTCCCAGCAAGTGGGACCTTCCAGGGAGGATTTAGGTTACTGTGCAATAAATTTCTAAGTGTGTATTTCCATTTATTGACCAGGGTACTCAAATGAGGCCAGATAATTGTTGTGGGGGACTGCCCTGTGCCTTGTGGGACATTTAGCAGCATCCCTTGCCTCTACCACTAGCACCTCCTCCACCGTGGCAATTAAAAAATGTCTCCAGATATTGCCAGATGCCTTGTGAGGGTAAAATCAACCCACTGAGAAGCACATTAGACTGAGCTCCTCAGGAAAGAGCGCTTTCTGATCACTGAGAAGCACATTAGACTGAGCTCCTCAGGAAAGAGTGATTTCTGATTTCTGTATTACTGTGTGGTAAGCACCATTATTTGTCACAGAGTAGGTACATGATAAAGAGCTAATGAATCAAGCACAAAATTTATGCTCATTTGCTAAGTATACCTACTATGTTTTTACTGAATTGTATCTGCTGAAAAATTTCCCAGGAATTGAATAAAGAAGGGTTGGAGGGCCCCATGTACTGTTAACGATGAAACCGCATTTCAAAGTTCAAAGTCCTAGTTGACTAGTTACAGATACATCTAGGATCAGGTACAATTAGTTTCAGATTTATTCTTTTTACTTATGCAAGGAAAATGATTCTTGACAGTTTAAGTCTGGCAGGAAGATGGTAGGAGGAAGGTAACGGACACATCCCACCCAAGAAAGCCTGTACTACGCAGGAGGGGCTGGTTTTAGTGTGCCTGGGAGAGTGATTGGGCTGGTCTGTGAGAAAGACAGAAGTCTCATTCATGCTGAACATGATGTCAAGGAGATCATCTCAGCTGCTATAAATTCATAATATGAAAAACAATCGTATAACTTCTTTTTGTAAGATGAGAGAGGTGTGAAAAATGTTTTGTGTGTAAAATCACCATATTAAAATACTATCTTGAACTGGTCCCATGGCCTCGTGTTAAAGGAGCTGAATGCAGTGGTTAAATATCCCACATTGCTGAATGCAGTTTGAATTAGCCCCAGCAGCTAAAAAGACATGCCAGGTGTGTGTGTGTGTGTGTGTGTGTGTGTGTGTGTGTGTGTGTATGCTCCCCAAATCCTGACAAGCTGGAGAAATGTAGGAGAAAGGATTGTGGTGTGACCACATATCATTGAGGGGGTGCTTTCTCCCTCAGTCTCTTTCTCTGGTGAGTGGACACACCCTCTGACAATTAAACAAATAAATATCTTCATCGAGTGCAGGATGTTGGTACTGAGAGTGGTGTGTATGTGTAGGGGCAGAGCATATAGGAACTGTGTTTGCTCAATTTTACGAGAAACTAAAACAGTTTTTTAAAAGTCTATTAATGTATAAAAAAAGTCTATTAATGTATTATATTGACATTTGCTAAGATGTCAGTGCTAGGTTTAGTGGCCTCTGATATTTTTCACATTTTTAAAAATTTTATATGTCATTCTCTTGTACTTAATGACCTCAAAAATCACTGTTTCCATAACAGCTGCTCCAATGAGACACTGATGAGGCAAACTCTTGGCAGAGAGATCTGAAGTTAAAGTCATTCTAAGAAGAGCATTTTCTGTGAGATTTAGCTGTCTGGTCTTCTCGCCTATGAATTTCCTTGAAAGTATTGTACCTACTTTATATCTTAATTGAACTGCAGTTCAAATCTGAAAGCATAATAAAGAGGACTTTGGAGGATGAAGCAGCACTCTAGGTATTTTAGATTTTGTGAGGTTTGTCTTTTAAAATGTAACCTAATAACATCCATATACCTAAATAGTTTGCTGCTTTAAAAAAAGTAAATAAGACCTAGAAATATAACTTTTAGGAGCAAATTAAGGACATTTCAACAGGATTTGTACTTCCCACCTCCTGGAAGGCATATTTTTTGGCCGGTATATCCTATCATTACTTGGTTCTTGGGTCATCTCATTTCTCAGTGTGGAGCAGCCACCGGTTACTTTTTTTTTTTGCTTAGTTTTTCTATAGGGCATTTGTGCTCACCAGAGACACAGAGAGGGAAAAATTACTCCCCCAGGGGCTGGCCATAATTTTTTTTTGAGAGAGATTTTTGCTATAGGGCACGTATGCTTGCCAGAGAGACAGAAAGTGAAGAAATCATCCCCCAGAGGGGATGGCCAGACTGCAATCCCTTCTCCTTCATCTTCCTTTTGGGATCTTAGGCATGCACACACACGCACCTGGCGTGAGGTTTAAGCTACCATGTCTGGGACTCGAATCATGATCGACTATGTGGAAATCCAGTGATGTAACCATTACGCTGTCTGCTGATCCCAATGGCCATGATTTTCAAGTCACAGGTCCAGGACTCAAACCACGAGGTCTGCTATGTGGGATCCAGGTGCTTTAACCTCCACCCTACTTGCTGGCCTAGCCACCTGTTACTCTTATTCTGTTGCTCACCTGCCGCCAACCTGTAGGAGTTGAGTACCAGTTTTATCTCAGACATTCTCTAGTGGCTATTATAAATAACACACAGAATAAGATGTAATTACACTGCTCTATATTTATTATTTGGTTCCTATGTTTCTTTTGCACATTTCTTTGTCCTTATTTGTTGTAGTCATTCAACAAATATGTGCACATTCCATGTACTCTTGTTGGTACTGCATACGATACCATACATACCACAATAGCTAGTGGCATGGTGGTTAAGGCAGCTGGATCCACATGGGTGACTGCAGTTTGAATCCTAGACCTGGCAGCTTGAAAAACACACCAGGAATGTGTGTATACATGCCCCAAATCTCGAGAAGAGAGTGAAGAGAAGGGATTATGGCATGGCCATTCTCTCAGGAAGTGTTTTCTCGCCTGCCCCCCATCTTTCTCCAGCAAGTGTATGTACCCTATAGCAAAACACAAAACTAAAATCACCCAGAATATTGTCACTTTCTTGCTTAAAACCTATGGTGTCCCATTACACTAAGAATGATATTCAGTCTCACCAGGACCCTCAGAATATGCATGTTGGCTGCTGCCCACCCCTCCAGTCCCATCTCCTACTTTCCTGCCTACCACAGCTCTAGCCACACCCTATCTTTTTCCTTACACCCACCTGTTTCCTCCACAGGACGGCTCTCACAACAGCTCTTTACATTACTGGCTCAATCTCAGCCTTCAGAAGAAAAGTCACTTCCTAGTGAAGCCTTCCCTATTAAAAACTGGCCTCTTCTAATTACTCTCACAATGTCATGTTTATTTCCCATAGAGCATTTATCACAATTTGTATTTACTTACTTCTGTAGTTGTTTACTTATTCATGGTCTAATACACTTTCTAGAAAATAAGCTCCAGAAGGTCAGAGCCTTACCTATTTTGGTTATTGCTGCATTTTCAGTGCCTTGAAGCTAAGGTGATTCTGACATGGACCAGTGTCCTGAATAGAGCACGACACAAAATAGACAATCAACAAATATCTGTAGAGGCTCCACATTGTCTAGCACAATGCTTGCTGGTCATATGAGAGAACATCAGTAAGTATATTCTGATCAATTACCACATGAAGGCTATAAAAGGGAACAGCAGCATTTCAGATTTCTGGATTTTTTCCCCCTTACGAGAGACAGATGGAAGGGGTGAAGAGAGAAAGTGAGTTGTTTTAGTTTGTTGTTGATGTTGTTGTTCTTGTTGTTTTAATTTGGGGTCAGCTAGGTGGCATGGTGGGTAAGGCAGGTGAATCCTACATGGCCAGCTGTATGGTTTGATTTTCAGACCCAGATGCTTGAAAACATGCTAGGCATATGTGCATGCATGCCCAAAATCTCAGGAGGAGAGTGGAGGAGAAGGGAATGTGGCATGGTTATCCTTCCTGGAGAATGTTTTCTCACTTTCTCTTTTGTCCTCCTCCTGTCTCTCTCTCTCTCTCTCTCTCTCTCTCTTTAAGCACACATGCCCTAGAGCAAAACCAAAAATAAAGTTTTATTAACATATGATAATTGCACGTTTGTGGGGTTACAAAGTGATTTCCTGGCACATGAATACAATGTATAATGAAAAAATCAAGGCAATTAGTCTCAACCTCTCTTTACTCTGTGCTGGCAACATTCAGAATCTTATCTTTAGGTTCTTTGAGATATATATTGTTATTTTATTTTTATTTTTTTGGAGAGGCTTTTACTATAGGGCGCGTGCACTGGCCAGACAGAGAGAGACAGAGAGACAGAAAGTGAGAAATCACCCCCCAGAGGGAATGGCCACGCCACAATCCCTTCTCCTCCATTCTCCTCTTGGGATCTTGGGCATGCACGCACACGCGCCCGGTGTGAGTTTAAGCCACCGGGTCCAGGACTCGAACCGCGGTCGACTACATGGGAGTCCAGTGACATAGCCATTACGCTAACTGCTGGTCCTAAGATATATATTGTTATTAACTGTATTTACCCAACTGTATATTTTTTGGAGAGGTTTTTGCTAGAGGGTGCATGCGCTCACCAGAAAGAGACAGAGAGACAGAAAGTGAGAAATCACACCCTAGGGGGGATGGCCACACCACAATCCCTTCTCCTCCATTCTCCTCTTGGGATCATGGGCACACACGCCCAACGTGTTTTAAGCCACCAGGTCTGGGACTTGAACCACAGTTGACTACATGGGAGACCAGCCACACAGCCATTACACTAACTGCGTCCCAACACAACTGTATTTTGTAACACTAGTCAATGTTCCACTTACTTGTCACTTCATTTCCATTAATACAAATCCTTCTACTCTCTCCAACCCCCATTCCTTCCCAACCCGTGGAAGTCAAGAGATAGGTAATTTTGATAAGGTCTTCCTATTAATATATGTGTTTCTCTTACCCTAGCCTCCAAACTAGCGAGGATGACAGCTGGTTGCACAGTGGTGCCAGCATGTTCAGGTTGGCCTGGGAACTGAACCATGGCCTCCCATATGGCTTCGTCTCCCAAGCTGTGGCACTACTTGTGTTCCACTGTGGCTGGGCCTCAGATTTATGTTTTGAATTATGGTTCTATAAAATTTAATTATTCAGAGTTACTAGAATTACAATGTTACAAGCTTATAGTGTGAAATATCTAATATGCTAAAATACATCTATGCACATTTGTACAAACTTGTAACAATTTCTGGGTCTACCTAGTAGTTAGGGTGACTAACACTCACATAGCCAATTATGTAGTTCAAGTCCTAGACCTGGAAGTTTTAGAAATACATCAGGTATGTATGTGTGCATGCCCAAAATCCTGAGAGGAAGGCGGAAGAAAAGAGATTGTAGTATGGCTGTCTCCCCTGAAGGGTGATTTCTCACTTTTCTTCTCTGTCTCTCTGACTCTTTCTCTCGAGCAAGAGCATATGCCCTATGGTGAAAACTAAACAAATAAATGAACAAACAAAAAGAATGGCTTGTGCATAACAAGACACTTTTTGAATATTTAATAATTATATTCATGGACCAGCAAGTCCTGTGGTGGTTAAGATGCTGAATCCCACATGACCAATGGCACCGTTTGAATCACAGACCTGGCTGCTTGAGAAATACTTTGGACACCTGTGCGTATGTGCCCCAAATCCTGAGAATGGGGGAGAGGGGATTGTGGCAAGATCCTCCCCTTGGGGGGGGTGTTTTCTTATCACTGTCCTCTCTCTATCTTTCTGGCAAGCACACTTGCCCTATACTAAAAAAAAAAAAAAAAAGAAAAAAAAGGAAAGAAAAAAATACACTCATGAATAAACTCTATTATCATGTCTTTTAAACCTCAGGAGCAAAATCGTAGCCCTTAGAGGACTGTCTGAATGGAAAGTGCTAGAGTCATCATAGGATTTCTCAGGGCATATAACTCTGGCCACAGAAGCAAGCCTCCTTGAAGAGAATGTTCCTAGGAAGCACCCTTGGTTGTTTCCTGTATCCACAAACATGCTTAGAAATAAACCAGGCAAATTAAAAAGGTCAGAAGGCTGCAAGGAAAACTACTAGTTATTAAAAAAATGGGCTCAGTTTTTGCAAGGTCACTGAGTACAAAATCCTTTTTCTTAGGGTTCTTAGTAGGCTAAATTTTCTTGTGAGCTAATTAATTTTACCAGAGGGGCAAGAGTCTATTCAGTAAGTCCAAATCTAAGCCTGCCTCTACCTGACAAATGGCTCTCAAAGGTCGAATGTGCAGACTGAGCTTCTGTGAAACACACGAAAGTACAAACAGCCCACAAGAAGGACACTAAGGAGATGCCCTCTGCTTACAACCTGAATGTGTTCAGGTTTTCAGGTGGGTACTGGACATAGTAGCAGCTATACCTCTCGTTTCGCTGATTTTCCTCCTACCTACGTGCACGCCTAATTCTAGAATGATCTATTTCCTCTCCAATTATTTCTGGAGTCCCTGGGTGCTCCTCTCATGTGCTCATAAACAAAACTTGTCCTTCAAAAGATAATATACTTTTATATTCTCTCCTTCATTTTTTAATGCCAGAGGGTGCATGTGCACAACAGAGGCAGGTC
Organism: Tupaia belangeri chinensis; assembly: GCF_000334495.1. NCBI lineage: Eukaryota > Metazoa > Chordata > Mammalia > Scandentia > Tupaiidae > Tupaia > Tupaia belangeri. The sequence continues at coordinate 1,464,924 of NW_006159784.1, forward strand.
ATGCCGCTATCCCTTTTCCTCCATTCTTCCATCCTGTCAGGATTTTAGGCACACAAGCACACATACCCTGTGTGCTTCTCAATCCATCAGAGCCAGAACTTGAACTGTAGTTGTCCACATGGGATCTAGCTCCCAAAGCACAGTGCTTTAACCAGTGCTATAAAACTGGCCCAACAATTTACCTTAAATAAAAATATTTTTTCATTGAGGTGAAATTCACATAACCTAAAACTAACCATTTGAAAGTGAATACTTCAGTGGCATTTAGTACTTTCCTAGTATTGTGCAGCTACCATCTCCATCTGGTGCCAGAACATTTCCATCACTCTAACAAAACTCAATGCCCTTTCACTGACAGCTACTCATCTTCCTCCCTCTTGTCCCTGGCAACCAACTACCAAATTTCATTCCTCTAAGTTTACCCATTCTGGTTACTTCATGTAAAAAGACTCTTACATGTGGTCTTCAGGGTCTGCCTTCTCTTACTAAACTCGTTTTCAACATATGTCACTTTTGTAGCAGAATTCACTGAAGGACACTTTGTGCCACCATGAGCTCTGGGTGCCAGGAACATGTGGACAACACATGCACACAAACCATCTCTTGCTGGGTCACCACAGCTTCCACTGTCACACTGCTGGATACCTCCACTGATGCCACGGATGGCACTGAGGTTTTGTGGTTCTCATTTAGTATTTTCTGTGCCCTTCCAGCATGCTGCTTATTCATCAACTTCTTAGACTTTTCAAAGGAGGCAACCCTTTTGTTACCTTCTTTATACTTCTCTACACTGATTTTGAGATAGCAATGATGAGACTAATATGTTTCACTTAGAACTGCTCCCCCCCCTTTCAAAGGATACACTTTGTATAGAGCTAATGGTCCTACTCCCTAATTTTCTTAGGATGAGTAACTTTCTACTGAAATCTGTCATCTTCATGAATTATCAGCTGTCCATTTGCCAACTTATTCCCAGGTAACCCTGAAAACCTTTTGATTCAAGATAAGAGCTCCAGCTATATAGAGATAAAAATGTTTACAATGTAGTCTTTTGTTACTTTTAATTAAAAAATATTGCCAGGAACCAGCAGATGTCATAATGGTTGCATTGCTTGACTCCCACATAGTCGACCACAGTTTTGAGTCTTGGACCTGGTGACTTAAAACTCACACTGGGCGTGTGTGTATGCGTGTCCAAGAATGGAGAAGGAATTGTGGTGTGGCCATGTTCCCTTGGGGGGTGATTTCTCATTTTCTGTTTCTGTGTCTCTCTGGCAAGTGCATATACCCTATAGCAAAAATCTCTTAAAAAAAAAAAAATTACCAGAGGGGAATTTTCTCACTGGAAAGAAGGAAAAGTGAGAAAGTACCCTCCATGGGGAATGGAGGGTACACAACACAATCCCTTTCCCCTCAATTCTTTTGCCTTTCAGAATTTGGGCACACATGCACATGCACCCAACATGTTTCTCAAGCTGCCTAGTCCATGACTTGAACTGCAGCCAGCCATGTGGGTTCCAGGTACCTTAACCACCATGCCACAGGTTGGCCCTTCAATTAATAAGTTCATAAACGGATATATATTTGAGACAGCTATAGCTAATACATGACCATAGCTAATACATATGTATTTACTTGTTCAGGCATATTTATTGGTTGTGTTGACTTTAAAACATGTCCACAAACTTCACACTTTTCTCTACAAAAGGTGGAGTCTAATTTTCTTCTTCTTGTGTATGTGCTGGTGAGTTCCTGATTCCCTTTTATATTACTTGTTCTGAAAGAAGTCCAGCAAGCCACCACATCATGAGAATACTAAAGAAGCCTGGAAAGGTCTACACCAGGAAGAACTGAGGCTTCCTGCCTGGCAGCCCTGTGCATGACAGTCATGTGAATGAGCCACCTTAGAATCCAATCTTCTAGCCCCAGGTGAGTCTTTAGATGATGGAAACCCAACATACATATTTTAAAATTATTACTTGTTTTAATAACATAAATTTAAAAAATTATTATTTATTTTAATTTGATGTGAGAGAGAGAGAGAAAGCAAGCCTCCAGGTTTGGGACTTGAACTGTAGTTGGGCATGTGGGAGTGTCCAGTGCCTTAGCCACCACACGACCTGCTGGTCCTTAACATAAAATTTTTACAATGTGATTTTCAGTAGAGAAATACAATGTGTAATGATTAAATCATTTAATCATTAATGCTAATGATTAACTAGTATACCCCTCATCTTAATCATTTGTTATATACAGGTGTTAAGCACGTTCCCCCACTGTATTGTAATACTAGACATTGCTCCTTCTATTTGCACGTTTGTTCCTGTTTACAACCCTCTACTTCACCTTGTCAAATCTTTTCCAGTCATCTCTGTACTTCTATGAGGTAATTCCCCCCACCATTTCCATATGTGGAGAACATATGGTACTCTCACATCTGTGACTGGCTTATTTCATTTAACATACTGTCCTCCAGGCTCACCCTAGCCTCAAATGACTAGATTTCATCTTCTTTAATGGCTGCACAGTATTCCACTGTGTATAGTATAGATACCACATTCTCTTCATCTATTTGCTTACTGATGCGCATTTACGTTGCCTCTGTATATTGGCTATTACAAAGAGTTTAGCCAACATCTTAACTACAACTTCATGAAGAGGACCACCTCATGAGCCAGAACCACCAACCTAAGCCCTGAATTCCTGACATATGCATTGTAGAACAATTTTTAAGCTGTTAAGTTTCAGGGTAATTTGTTACATTGGAACATACAACTTTTTTTTTTTTTTTTTTAAAGGTTTCGCCATGCACTAGTAAAGAGACAGTGAAAGCAAAAGGGAGAAATCACCCCCTGGGAGTCAGCTATGCCATAACCCCTTCTTTCATGCTCTTCCTGAAATCTTGAGCATGCATGCACATGTGCCTGGCATGATTTTCAAGCTACCAGGTCCAGGACTCGAACTATGGATGGTCATTTGAGAGTCTAATATCTTAACCACTACACCACCAGCTGGCCCACTTGCTTCTTATTGAGCTATATAGAGCAGAAACAGAATTTTTTTTTTTAACCTTTTCCTCTATAAATGTGTTTGCTCTATTTGTCCTTTGTTATCCCAGGATGAATAGTAGGCATGTTTGTTTTTCTAGATAGTATGATAACAAAAAGTCCATTTTAGCCTAAAAATGTTACTCTCACTCAATTTAAGCTTCACCCCTCTGCCAGCTTAGGCCTATTTCAGGCCTAATAGCCAGCTGCTTGAAGGGAAAGTTGGCTCACTTCTTTATTTTCCACCTTGCTCTATTACTTTGCTTCCATTCACTAGGCTGTATCTGTTGCTTCCATGGCTAGGGCATGGAGGAGGCTGGGTAAGAACAGAGGTTGTTGACTGGTTTGGCTGTATTGGCATTTGTGCCTTCTGTGAATGGGACAGTGGTATAATGGAATTTGCATGTACTGACTCTCAAGACCTGATTATTACTAGGAATTGTGTGAGATAGTTGTTAAAGCCAACTACCGTTAAAAAATAAGTTATATATGAACTTGAAATTAAATAAATGTATTAAACACAAAAGTATTACTTGTTACCTATTTAACTTCACTACTGTTTATGGTCTGAGTCTGCTGTACCTGCAGTGAAAATACCCCATAATGACATCTGACTGTGAATCTGTTTTCATCTTCACATTCAGTGGCATCACACTGATAGCTTGAAGGCAGCAACGGATCGGAGTTAGGAACCATGAAGTCATACTGCAGAATTCAGAAACACTACAGATCTGGGCTTTTTTTCTGGCAATCTGGTTGTTAAAATTTTTTTCCAGGACACCAAATGCTGAAGCCAAATGATGATGTACATTCCAATGGAAAGCTTCTGCTGGAAAATATGGTATACTCCAAATACAAACCTTTGTCATCATGGAGTGCTTCTGCTGAGAAATGTTTCCTGTAGTTCTCTTGACATGCATCCTGTCCTGTACATTTTCTGAGTAGTTCTGTTAAGGGCACCAGATCCCTCTTGGTAGGTCCAGTGTACAGAATCCCTAAGAAACTCAATATGGCTCACTCCTATGGGATTTACTTCTGGCCCATAAGTACGTCATCTGAAGTACAGGCCTTTCCATCATGGTCTCCTTTCATTATCCTGGTATCAGAGTGGGCTCTAAGCATATTCTCTCTTCCCAGGACTCCAGCACCAGATTTTGTGTTCTTTAAATTCAAGAGACTATATGCCAAGGTCTTTGAATGTACTCTTGAAGTACCCACATCCTTCCATGCTTGACTTGGAGTAGGGAAGAAGCACAACTCCCAAATCCCTATAGGATACAGATGAGAATATTTAGATCTCATGACAGTTTTCTTCAAATAAATCCATACTTTCCCATCTTTTCAATCCCCCTCATAGATTCTTAGTTCCCAAAATAAAGCCTGGAAATGAGTGTGTGTTGATGGTAAAACTGTTAGGACTCTCCCTTTAAAAGTTCCACATGGATTGTCTGACATCTCTCCTTAGATAATAATCACATTTGCTATCTATTGTTTGTTCTGCATTTTGGGAACCTCTGCTCAAAGCAGGAGACAAAAGGAAGAATCAGTTAACAACCTATTACACATAGCATGGTCTCAGTGAATCTTCCAAATTTTCTCTTAGGGCCTGAGGCAATCTAGGCTGTACATGGGCCACAGGGGCTGGGGTTAGTGTTCCAGAAACTACCCGGCTCAGTCTGGGTTGGTTGTTCACTTAATGATCAGAAACATATGGGAGCTCAGGTGTTGGTGCAACTAAAACAAAGGGCCAGGGTTGTACTGTGTAACTGGCATCAGAGCAGAGTACAAGCCAAAGGAGATACGTGAACAAGTTAGAAACTGATGCATTCAAGATCAGGCAGGGGCATGGGTGTTGCTGTCAATGAGCTCATTGCCAAGCTCTAGTCTGCTGGAATAGGCTACTCAGCTGGCATGGGATTTGGTCAGCTGAATGAAGACACAGAGTGGGCAAGGACATGGCCTTTTAAATAACTAAGGAGCCAATCAGATGAGCCTTTTATTTTCTTTCCCAATTCTCTATCAATTATGACTTTAACAGAGAGAGAGAGAAAGGACTCGATGCCACAATCCTCCAGCCTCCATAGGTTTTTGCCATAGGGCGGGTGGCACCACACATACCCCCCACCCCCCATTATGACTTTAACAGAAAGATATATTGGGTAATAGGAAAAGTCATGACACATTTTTGCATAGAAAAACAAAAAAATACGTCATGACTTTTCTGACCACTCAATTCAAGTAACACTTAAGTGAGATCATTTTCAAAACAAATCATCAATTTTGTGTCTAGCATGGTATGGAGTGCTAAGAGGATACTAGGGAAATTCATTTAGATTCAGTATCTTTTGGTTTAGCAAGTTCCTTCTCTAATTAGACAATTGATTTTATCTATAGCATGATTTCACTGAGATAGGCCCTGTAAGTCTTACAATACTCTACAAAACAACCACAGTAGTAGATATCAAGTGAATACTCAATAATTTACTAAAAGTGTTTCTCTCTTACTTAAAAGCCCTTAGATTCCATCACTTATGAATTAAGTCCAGAATGATTTTCTTGTATAGTTCCCAGGCTTTAATTTCCCCAGAACTCACCTAACTTGTCTTTATTTCTCATTGCTTATGTACATATAGTGCTCTGTCAAACCAGTTTTGTCTCTGGACACACCTTTTTCTCTGGATCACACATTTCACTCATTTAAAAAAAAATCTTTTCCTCCACCCTTATTAAAATCCTACCCATGATTAAAATAAAGCTCAGATTCTATCCCTTTTCTAAAGTCTTCTCTTTATATGATCTTTACCTGAAAAGATCATGCTCTCAGAATTGTGGTCTCTGCCTCCAAGGTAAGGCAATGAGAGGGCATCAATCTAGTATTACCTAGGGATGCCTACACTATGGATGTTTGCAATTTTACTCACATCTCTGCTATCTTGTTCTTCAACTTATCTGGACACCTGGGAAATCCAGAAACGGATTATATACAATAATCCTTAAAACTTTAGATATCTCAGAACATCCCAATGTTATGGCTTCCACATAGTGATGATAGTACACTACTGACCCCTAATTAATACAGTAAGATTCAAATGTAAAAGTCTTTTATATACTACACGCACACACAACCTATATATACTGTCTTATATATAAAGTATGTATGTATATACAGTATATGATTTTTATATACTTTTATATACTATATATACAGACATACATATATGTATGTGTATGTATATGTATATATATGTAAAAACTGTGGGGACCAGGATGTAGTGTGGTGGCTAGGGTGCTGAATTCCACATGGCTGATTCTATGGTTTGAGTCTTGGACCCAGTGGCTTGGGGAAAAATAAAAAAATAAGTGCTCACATATGTGTGCCCCAAATCCTGTGAGAATGGAGAAGGGGTTGCAGCATGGCCACTCTATGGGGGTGGTTTACCATTTTTCTTGTCTCTGTATCTCTGTCTCCCCAGTGAGAACATGCACCCTTAAAAAAAATTGTGAAACTCCATCTTTTTAATCACATCTTAAGAGGCAAATCGAATCAACAAATATCAAGCCATGGCCATGTGCCCAACATTCTGGTAGGCACTGCAGAGAATATGATATAGACTCTTGTGTGAGACTGAATACACAAAAGAACAATGGCCAGAATGTATTTGAGTGTAAAGTGAACCATGATCCAGAATTTATGCAGCAACCAGTCCAGAAAGGTACCTATAATCTCTGCAGCAATCAACCCTAAATGGCCAGGACTTGATCAGTAATTATCAATTTAGTTTTTTCCTCAAGTTGCCCTAAGTTTTTCCAACTTAGGACCAACTAGAGAAATTTCTAAATCTGTACTCCTAACCAACCACACAGAATGCCTTTTTAGTCAACCTGCCCCCAGCTTCCCTATGCTGGCACATTCAGGTTTGGAGGACATACCAGAAGTCTTTTCTTTTTTATATTGCCCTGCCTGACATTAAGATACTGCCTATATCAAGTGATACAGCTAACTGACATTGCAAGCTTTGACTAAGTACACTTTTCTTGTTCTCATTTGGGTGTTCTTCACCTACACTTAGGACTTACAGAATTACTACAGGTAGTCTCAATAATTAACTTAAGAAACCCCCAAATTACGTAACATACTCATTTGTAATTAAAAATTTTTTTTTTGTCAGAGGGCATGTGAGCTTACCCAAAGGGTGGGGTGGGGGAGCAGGAGGAGAGCACTCCAGTAGGGAATAGTCACACCCAACTCCTTCTCCATTTCTCCATCTTGTTTGGATTACGAGCAGGCACACTCATGTTCCTGGTAAGTTTTTCAAGTCACAGGGCTGGGATTCCAACCTGAAAGAATGACTGACTGAAAAGGAAATTAGTGGGGGCTAATAGGATGGCATGGTGGTTAAGGCATTGGACTCCCACATGGCCAACCATGGTTCAAGTCCTGGACCTGTGGCTTGAAAATCACACAGGCACATGTGTGTGTATGTCTAAAATTCCAAGAGTAGAATGGAAGAGAAGGGATTGTGGTGTGGCCATCCTCCTGGGGGGTTGATTTCTCACTTTCCCTCTTTCTGTCTCTTTCTGGTGAGTGCTTATGTCCTATGGCAAAAACCTAAAAAAGAGAATAAAAAACGAAAAGGAAGTTAATAAAAACAAGAGATCTAGCCTGTGAGAGTAGGAAAATTGTGTTACCAATGGACAGAAATGAAGACCTGAAAAAGGAATTAGGTATTAGGAAACAGTTAAGAGATAGCAAAAAGTTCAAATTCATACAAGTAAAGTAATTGCCAACTCTGTGCTAGGTACTGTTCAAGATGCAGAAAATAGAAAACAAAAAAGACAAAAATCTTTGCTCTCATGGAACTTATATTTGAAAATGTGCAGCTGGTATCTGATGTGGTAAGAAAAGTTAAAGATGCCCTTTCTAAGATTTAACCACATAGAGATAAAAATTGAAATGATCAGAATAGCAGTTTTCCAAGAAAGATATTGAAGTTACTGAGGATCTAGCCGAAGGACATCTATATGTGGGGATAAAAGAAATAAATGTCTGAGATGATCAGGATGGTGTCACAGCACAGAAACCACACCAAGGTCTATCTTTGCAGAGTAGTCCAATTGGAATTTCTCTTAGAGATCTCAGGGATAAAGTGTTAATGTAAGAAGTAACTAGGTTTTGAGGTTACCTAAAGATAGTTTGCCTAAAATTGCTTTATTTATCACAAGAATATTCTAGCATTGGGACCAGCAGTTAGCGTAATGGCCCTATCACTGGACTCCCATGTAGTCGATCGCGGTTTGAGTCCCAGACCCGGTGGCTTAAACTCATGGCGGGCGCGCGCGCGCGTGTGTGTGTGTGTGTGTGTGTGTGTGTGCCCAAGATCCCAAGAGGAGATTGGAGAAGGGATTGCGGTGTGGCCATCCTCCCTGGGGGGTGATTTCTTGCTTTCTGTTCTCTCTGTCTCTCTCTGTCTGGCAAGCACACGCACCCTATAGCAAAAACCTCTCAAAAAAAAAAAGAATAGCATTGTCCTTTAATGGATGCTCCAGAAATAGGTCATAATAATGGTGTGGTAACTTACATTTATAAAGTACTATCACTTGTATTATTTTAATGAATAAATCCCTATCTATTGAGAAATTGGGGCACAGAGAATCGAATAATCCTCAAGATTATATAACGAACTGTGGCCAGATTAATAAATAGAACCCAACTGTCCTGATTTATATTCGCAGCTATTTGTAGTGCCATTATTTTTTCAGACTAAATATCATATATATAGCATAAAACATTCTTAAGCATATTATAAGCATGACACCCTAAAGAGTACTAATGAAAGAATATTAATGAAAGAATAAATCAATGCTGAAGTCATCTGATTAATATTTGCAATAAAATTTCCCCTAAATAGTACAAGCCACCCAGGCCAAGACTGAAACTCAGTGGGCCATTAACTGCTGAGTTGTGGGGCTGGTCCAAATGGTTAGGGTTTTTCTACTTTGCACGACAGATTTCTGAGTGATTTATTAAAGTGCTTGATGCTAATAGTTTCTTAGAAACGGATTAGATCAACGTGAAAAATGCTCACTGATAATGTTTTGTTAGTGATTAGAACAAATATTAGGTTTCAGTGAAATAGGAGACTTCAAAGCTACATCCTTTCTATAGAAATAACGGCACTTATAATTTCTCAGCTCCATTTGACCAAAATGTTAAAAATGTACTAACAGACAATTCTAAATTACAGAACTCTTTAGCATTGTTTTTGTTTTCTAAATACGAAATTAGGCTATCTTAGACAGCCTTCTTTCTCATGAGATAATCAAGATACTTAAAAAAACCCTAAGTTTAATAATTGCTAACATTTGTGAAGTTTTTACTTTGTGTCATTAGTTTAAGTTCTTCCCATTTGTAAACTCACGTAATCCTGGCAAACACAAAAATACAGATGAGGCAGGTAAGCATTAGCCACATTGACTGATTGACTGACGGGGACCCTGAGGGCCAGGAAAGCAAAGCAGCTTCCCCAAGACAGTTTGTAAAACCAAGAACTAGGATCGTTTACAAAAGCACTCCCAAACCACTCCGCTTTTCGATCCTTCCCTTAGAGAAAGGGATACCAAAAGTTTCGAGTCCGAACTTTGCAAAAAACGGAGCGCTGGCTTAGTTCTAAGGCGGGGCCATCTGGAGTCTAAGCTACCTCCGGCTTTCTTCTCCCTGCCCCAGCCACCCACGCACGCTTCCCTCTGCTCCCTCCACCTCTCCCTACCTCCCTTCCTCCTATCTCCGCTCCGCTGCCGCGTCACCCGGGTGTCTTCTCTGGGTGCCCGGCGCTTAGTAGTAATAGGGGTGGGCTGGCCGGCCGGGGGCGGGGCCGGGACCAGGGCCGAACTTCGGGCCTCGGCGGCCATAGCTGCCAGCGCTGCCCCTTTCCCTCGTTCTCTCTCCGCCCTGGGCCGAGCGGAGTTAGGTGGAGTTGACGGCTGGCCCTGAGAGGCACCACGGCTTCAGGGGCTCGGCCTCCAGCGCGGCACAATGTTGGACGCCGCGACGGTCCTGTGAGTCCGAGGCCGCGGCCGCGGCGCTGGGCGGCTGCGGGACCGAGCAGGGTCCTCTGATGGTGCCGCCACGACGCCATCGCGGGGCAGGAAGGCCAGGTAGGCAGGCAGGGAAGGGCCCCGAAATCACCTGGAGCACACACCCAGACCGAGTGTCCACGAACAGCTCCACCTCCAGCCTGGTGGCGGCTGAAGCGCCTGGAACGAGTCCGGGTCGGTCTCGGGGGCGGAGTGTGCGCAAGGCTGGCTGTCAGGGGCGTCAGAGCTCAGTCCAGACTGGCAATTGAGGAAGCTGCTTGTGCGCCCTAGCCAGCGTTTTATTTGGTGTCACTGGTGTCTTTTTTTTTTTTTTCCCCAAAATGAGGAGGCTTTCTTTTAACAGCTGTTTCCTCGCTCTCCTTGTGAATTACTATTTAGATCTAAAATAACTATACTAGACAGAGTGACAGGGATGGGTGGGGGCCATAAGGATCCTTTTCCTTTACCACGTGAGGTGATTGGAAATGTGCCCTCCACACCCACATCGGATCACTTTCTCTCGAATAACCAATTTCCACTCGAGGAAATTGGGGATGAAAAAGACACTTTCAGGAACACGTCTAGACACTGTCTCCGGAGTGGATTCCTTAGGAGGGAGAGGGGAATAGAGTTTTGTATTTATTAAACTCAGAGAAGATATTTTCTCATTAGCTCTTTATAAATATACCGTATATTGAGTACAGCTCTCCCCTTCCGTATTGTGTACCCCTTTAGTGTATTCTGAAGTGTACAGTGAATAACATGAAAAGTCTAGAACAAAGTGTCAGTTATATTTAATGCATGTTGTTTTCTTCCATTGGCTTTCAGTTTGAAGGTGAAGAGTAAAAAATGATGAATCTTGAGTTGACATTTCATAAGCGATCATTTTCTGACTGATTATAGGTACGCTGAATTCTTCACCTCCTTTTAGACTGAGATCTGCTAAATTTTTGGGCGTTTTTCTTGAAGACCTCAGAAAGGCCCTTAAAACAAGGTATATTACAGTTTTTGTATATTATGATTTCATACTGAACATTAGCTAATGAATGTCAGATGTTTATGTTATTTTTCTCATTTTTATATGTTTCTCTTAAAATCATCTCTAATGAGATTTGTATTTTCTAAAAAACAGACTGCAAATGGTGTTTGTATTTATCATGAACCGGATGAATTCCCAGAACAGCGGTTTCACTCAGCGCAGACGAATGGCTCTTGGGATTGTTATTCTCCTACTTGTTGATGTGATATGGGTTGCTTCCTCAGAGCTCACTTCGGTAGGTACTTTCTAGCCCAGGAATGACCTGACATGATAGTAGTATTACTGTTAACCTGTAGTTTCTCTAGCCATTATCATCTCATGCAGTATCTTACCTAACAGCAGTACTTTAAATGCTATTGAATTACTTTTGTTTTCTTTGATATTGAATTAGTACCCATTCAAGTTAAAACTGAAAGGATACTCTTTTTTTTGAGTCGCAGTTTACTTGTATTTTCTAGGGAGGGTTACTTAGAGAGATTATTAATATTTGGAGGTATTTCTCTTTTCTTTTTCTAAATTTATTTTATTTATTTATTTATTTATTTTTTGAAGAGAATTTTGCTATAGGGCGTGTGTGCTCTTTGGAGAGACAGAGAAAGACAGAAAGCGAGAAATCATCCCCCGCCCCACCCCAGGGGATGGCCACTCCACAATCCCGTCGTCTTCAGTCTCCTCTTGAAATTTCAGGCAGGCCTACATACACATCTGACTTGAGTTTCAAGCCACCAGGTCTAGGACTCTAACAATTGTCAACCATGTGGGAGTCCAGTGCCTTAATCACTACACCACCTGCTGACCCCTGTGTATTATTTTCTAATGAAACAACCATTTAGGATACAAAACAGTCTGACACCATTTAGTAGAAAATATGACTGTTTTCAGACTTGAGAAAAAGTGGTGAGTTTCCACATACAGGTTGCTTTTGCATATAGACATGGGTACATCCATATTTATGTTTCTTGACTCAAACATTATATAATACTTGGTGTACAATGATTGCCTTCAGTTAAATTTTATCTTTATTGATCATTTTTGGTAATAATATGCTATTTGAGTTCACAAGCTAGGTTTTCTTTCTCCTTGTATACTTTATTATGTTTGGTTTACGAGCCCTATGAAAAGACAGCAACTTTTATTTTAAGAAATGACTGCATTTCAGCTTACATGCTTCAGTCTTGAGGCATTTCCGAAGGAAACTTGTATTTATAAAATGCATTTAAATGTCAAAAGAAATTTAATACTGCAGATCTTTTTACTCCTAGCTAAGTAAATGTAATAGTTGACACCTACATTGTATATGATGAATAAACAAATTTTACCCTTTTGGAACTGGACTCTGGAATAGATCATTTGATTTTCACTTTAAAATATTTCTGTGGGCCAGCCAGTGGCATGGTAGTTAAGGCTCTGAGCTTAACATGATCAGTTGTGTGGTTCAAGTCTGGGACTCAGTGACTTGAAAACATGCCTGGTGTGTGTGCATGCATGCTCAAAATCTGGAAAAGAGGGAGAAATAGAGAAGGGATGGCAGCATGACCACACCCCTTGGGGGGTGCTTTCTCACTTTCCCTCTCTCTTTTCCACACCCCCCCATATGCCCTCTGGCAAAAAAAAATGCAAAATGCTGTTCTGCAGTCTTTTAGGTTAACATTCTATAGTCCAGACTCATCTTGTAGAGTCGCACCCTGTATCTGGATTTGGTCATTTCTTCTAGGAGTCAAGCTTTGTTTTTATGCATAATTGTGTAGACCATCATCCAGATCCTGTAGTTCTTAGGATAGTAACTAGGATATTTTTTAGGAGTGAAAACGTAAGTTTATACTGATATTTTTCAGTTTAAATGAAGATTGGATGTTTTTGCATAAAATTAAACTTCACCTTAATTTTTTTCATATGCCATTGTTTCATTGCCTTTCTTTAGGTTTTTGCTTCTGCTTGGACTTAATTTTCAGTCCTTCAGACACGTCAAGAATAGCTTCTCTTGGGAAACTTCTATAGACTTCAAATTGGTCTATCTTCTTTTGGTGTTCCCATGGCACCTAAAACCTCTGTCATGGTACTTTGCACATTTTGCTGTGTTGCTATCATATATATGTCTCTTCTGTTCTGTTGTAAGCTCCTCAAGGGTGGGATAACCTGTCTTCATTTTCTGTAGCCCCTAGCACAGGTGTTGTTGAATAATAGGTTTTCAGTGGCTGTTGAACAGAACTTTTTTGAAGGTTGTTGCTACTTTGTTTGGCAATATTATCCTTCATGTGCAAGGCATGTACAGTGTTCAGAAGTGAGTCTAAAATATTTTTATAATGCTCTTTAACCTTTTCCTTCCCAATGAACTTCTGAAGAGTTAAAAATCATGTCATGACTTCATTTTATTGGAGATAAATAATAAGGTTTAAAGTTATTTCATAGTTGTCTATGTAATTTTTTCCTCTACAGTATGTTTTTACACAATACAACAAACCATTCTTCAGCACCTTTGCAAAAACATCTATGTTTGTTCTCTACCTTTTGGGCTTTATTATTTGGAAGCCATGGAGGCAACAGTGTACAAGAGGATTTCGAGGAAAGCATGCTGCTTTTGTAAGTTTTTAATTTGTGGGGTATGTGGGGTATATTTTTAAATTTTAAAGATGTATTAGTTTCTTTAAGGTCAGTCAAATTTTATGTCATACAGTTAAGTAGAGGTAGCATTATATAAGAAAAACTTGCTTGTGTCTGGGACCAGTGGGTAGCATGCAGGTTCTGGTGACTGGATCCCACATGGCTGATGTATGGTTGAATCCTGGACCCAGCAATTTGAAAATCAATCTAGCTTCATGTGTGTGTGTTCTCAAAATTCCAAGAGGAGGATGGAGAAGGAATTGTGTGGCCAAGCCCCCAAGGGGTGATTTCTCATTTTCCCTCTGTCTCTGTCTCACTCTGTCTCTCTATGGTGAGTGCACATAGCCTATTGCAAACTTGAAATAAAAGTAAAATATAAAAAAACCTGGTTTGTCCAAAATTTTTAGTTTATTCTTTAATCAACTTGGTGTCAGAGTATCTTATGAGAAATCCGAAGTGCATAATCACTTTCAGTCCTTTACCCCATCACTTTTTTCTTTTGATATAAATAAATATAAATAAATATTTTGTACTTATCTATAGTCATTTACTTAGAGTAAATTCCTAAAAGCATAATGCTGGATAAAAGAATACTATCATTTTTAAAGGTTTTGATTGTTTAAAAAACATTTTTTTAATTGCTAGATGGCGTGTATGTTAGCCAGAGAGAGCCAGAGAAAGAGTAGGAGGAGAAAGCTCCCTGAATAGGGCATGGCCACTCTATAATCCCTTCCCCACTTTCCATCCTATTAGAACTTTGGGCACATACTCATACACACTCAGTGTGTAGTCAGCCATGTGGGATCTGGCTCCTGTAACTACTAGGCTATCGGGTATCAGCCCATATGCTTTTGATTCTTATTGCTAAATTGCTGTCTATAGGGGTTGCATCAATTCATATCCATTAGAGTGTATGAGATTTACCTATAACTGAAACGTCAATATTTGCCAATTTGATAGATGAACAGTGATATTTTTTTAAAATTAATTAATTTTTAGAGAGAGATTTTTGCTATAGTGTGTGTGTGCTCACCAGAGAGACAGAGACAGGCAGAGAGACAGAAAGTGAGAAATCACTTCCTAAGGATTGGCCATGCCGCAGTCCCTTCTCCTCCATTCTCTGGGGATTTTGGGCACACATGCACATGTGCCCAGGATGAGTTTCAAGCCGCTGGGTCTGGGATTCTAGTTGTGGTTGACTACATGGGAGTCCAGTGACATAACCATTACTCCATCTGTTGATACCAATGATATTTCATTTAATGTATATGATTTGGGTTACATTTTCATGTTTCTTGTCAGTAAAATTCTTTTTTGTATTGTTTATGTTTTGTTCATTTTTCTACATTGATGTTTTTTGTTGTTATTGATTTATATTTTACTTATACTCTTTTTTTAAATTTTTTATTTCATTTTTTTATACGTTCAGTTACCTTGTTTAGCTTACAAAGTGAATATTTCACTGTGTGAACATTTCTTCCTAGTCCAATTGGTTAAACTATAAGATTATGTATACTCTTTAAGAGTATGGGGTCTAGTGTTTGAATCATGTTCCATTATTCATCAATTGTATGATCTTGAAGTTTGTTTAACTTCCTTGGATTTCTTTTTAAAGAATTACTTACTTAATTTTATTTATTAATTAGTATTATTTTGCTATAGGGCACATGTGCTCAGGAGAAAGAGAGAAAGTGAGAAAACAAGCCGCTGTCTGGGACTTGAACGATGATTACCCATGTTGGAATCTAGTGTTTTAACCACCATGCCATCTGCTGATCCTGGACTTTTTTATTTTAAAATAGTTGTTTTATTTTCAACTTTATTTATTTACTTACTTATTTTAACCTGACTGGAGAGGGACAGAGCAAGAGTGAGAGTGAGAGAGAGAAAATGAGAAAGCAAACTGCCAAGTCCAGGACTCAAACTGTGTTCAGCCATGTGGGAGTCCAGTGCCCTTAACCACCACGCCACCTACTGGACCTGGACTTTCTATTTATCCCATGAGAGAGACATAGAGAAAGAGAGAGAAAGATAGGCACTCCCCAACTGGGTTCCTACATAACACTCCACCCCCAGTCTCAGCCAGCCCAAGTCACAGGCATGTATATATACTCCCAGCATACTCAGGGAAGTCTGGGGATATGAACCAAAGACTTTTCCCATATGTGTACAGTTGCACTACCACTGTGCCACCACCTGACCATCCTCCACTCTCATTTCAGACTTTGGTCAGAGAAATAATAAGGTAGCTAGGGACATGAAATTAAATCATGCTTATATAGCATTAGAACAGTGATAATTTATTATCTTTTTAAGAGAGATTTTTGCTATAGGACACATGTGCTTGTCAGAGAGACAGAGAAAGAGAGAGAGAGAGACAGAAAGTAAGAAATCATCCCCTAGGGGGATGACCATGCCACAGTCCCTTCTTCAGTGTCCTCTCGGGATTTTGGGCATGCACGTACACTTGCCTGGCATGAGTTTTAAGCCTCTGGGTCTGGGACTTGAACTGTGATCAACTACGTGGGAGTCCAGCTATGTAACCATTATGCCATCTACCAGTCCCAGCACAGTAATTCTTAAAGTATGATCTAGTCTCTGAGATCCTTCAAGGGATTGTGAAAATCATAACTATTTTCATGTTAATTTCTTTCTTTCTTTTTTTTTTTTTTTTTTTTTTTTTTTTTTTTTTTTTTTTTTTTTTTGAGAGATTTTTGCTATAGGAGTGTGTGCATTCACCAGAGAGACAGACATAGAAAGTGAGAAATCACCTCCCAGGAGAGATGGCCACACCGTAATTCCTTCTCCTCCATTCTCCTCTCAAGATTTTGGACATGCCTGATGTGAGTTTTAAGCTGCTGGGTCCAGAACTCAAACCTCAGTCGACTAGTGGGAATCCAGTGACGTAACCATTATGCCATCTGCTGGTCCCAATAAGTACAAATTATAATTTACACATAACTTGGATTTTAATCCTGGAATTGCTACTTACATGAAATATGTCAGCTTCAATTTCATAATTAATAAAATGAAGATGATAATAACTCTTTTGCATGGTTGAATACTTAACATTAGCTGCTATTATTATTAATGGTAGTTATATTCTTATGGGTTTATTCTGGAATTTTGGTTTGAACTGTGATGACTAGTCCTACGTTATAGTATAACTTTCTTGCATTTTATGGTTTGTTCCCTGTTTTTAGTTTGCAGATGCTGAAGGATACTTTGCTGCTTGCACAACAGATACAACTATGAATAGTTCTTTGGTAAGTACTTCCTTTTTCAACAGGAGTAGGCAGGGGAAGCTGAGCCATAGCAAGAAGAATTCAAACAGCTTTGATGGCACCACCATGCTGTCAGATGTGTCTCAGTATAGGGTGCCTTCCATGAGAGTGGTAATTCCCACTTTCTTTCCTTAGGGATACCTAGGACCTAGTGGTAAGCAATTCAGCTACCCTGGAGAAAAGAGAAGGGAAAACTGCTCATGGAGTGAAAATAGCAAAGGGCAGTTTTTTGTTTCTTGTTAGCTTTTTCACTTTATGCTCATTGTTTTCATTTAGAAACAAGTAATTTTGCTGGTCACTGAGAATATGTAAGGATATGTAAGCAGATTGTTAATTTGTTTATTCCACAAGTTTTATTAGAGTGTTAAACACTTGTTCTAAGCTCTGGTATTACAACCTATGTTCTAATGTGTCAGAGTGCTTGGGAGAGAGAGGGATGACAGATAATAAGCAAGTAAATAATGGAATTAGTATGTGTACTTATTTTAAGTATAATCTAGTTTTTGAGATAATGTGAAAAATTCTTTTTAGGCACCACTGAGGCATCTTTTTGAAACCTATTTTAATTTAAAAATTTTTTTAATTTGCAAGATGACACGTGTGCTCACCAGAGAAAGAGAGAGGGAAGTGAGAAAGCAGCCCCATGAGTCATGGTCACACTGCCATCCCTTCTCCAATTCTCCCATCTTGGGATTTTGGGAATGCATGCACATGCCTCTGACATGTTTCTCATGATGCTGTGTCTGACACTCGAACCAGGCAGTTGACCATGTGGGATCCAGCTGCCTTAATCACTAGGCCATGGACTGGCCCTTAATTTTTTTTTTTAATTGCAAAGGGTGCATACTTGTTAGGAAACAGCAGAAACACCATACTTCTTGAACACATTGGATTTTGAACTCTGAAAGAATCACTATAGGGAAAATGATGAAAAAGCCTAACCTCTTGCCTTCTTGCTCTAAAACCACAGGAGGCCTATTAGCTTGAATTTGTGCTGAGAGAAAATGGCGAAACTGCCCAACCTCTTACCTTCCTGCTTGAAAATTACTTAAGGTCATTTAGATGGGTGTGTGCTCTGATGAATGTGTTCTCCAAATTCCAAGGTGTGTTGTGCAGCCTCTGGTGTTATTTAGCCATACCCTCCTTATCGATACTGAAACCAATCTGTTCCAGGAATTATCCTTATCTTTCTAGTCCTCCAAGAAGCAACTTTCTCTAAAATTAACTTTCCTTTCTGTTTTGGCCCAATAACTATGGAGGACAGGAGAGGCTTAGCAGGTACATCCCTGGGATAGCCTCCCTCTCTTGACTCAGATCTCTGGGTCTTGAGTAGTACTCCCATGCATGCTTCAGGTGACTCTGTTGGACAGAATAGTCACACATATGCTATCAGAGACAGACAGAGAGAGAGAGCAAGCATCCCACGCATGGGGCCCACGTGGTCATACTGCAATCGCTTTCCCCCCATTTTCCCATCCTGTCAAGATTTAAGGCACACATGCACTTGTACCCAGAATGTTTTTCAAGCATTCATAGCCAGGATTTGAACCATGGTTGGCCTTATAGGATCTAGCTTCTTTAATCACTAGATTACTGACCTTGAAATGTATTTCTGATGATTCTTTTTTATTCCGAATGTGACATTCTGTTACAAAAATTTTACAGTTAATTTAAAATTTAATGCCAACCTATTAATCACTGGCTTGGGGACCTTAATGGTACTACAATTTTGTTTTGTTTTGTTTTGTTTTGGTCTGTCTGTTTTTTAGAACTATAGTTACTTGTAGGGCAAGTTACTGTGTAATGTAAAGAGTTTGTAAAGCTTAGAGAAATTGACATTTTCTCTGAAATCTTAAAGCATCAAGAAGATGCTTTAATATCAATTTTCTCTCAGTACAGAAGGCAGAATTGAGATGGCAGTGTACTCTTCTGACTATTCTATTCATTCTTTTTATTTTCTGTAAGATGGATATATATCATAATAAAAATTATGTCTATTTCCAGACTATTATTCCTTTATTTACTGAATATTTTTATTGTAAGAAGTTCCATATCAGGAGTTAAAAGAGAAATCAAAGGAAAGTAATTTTCTGTGCTGTTTAAAGAAACAACCTCAGAGAGTTGTGGTTTAAATATGTTAGGTTGTCAGGAAAGTCATGACGTATTTTCTGTGTTTTTCTATGCAAAAATGTGTCATGACTTTTCCAACAACCCAATAGATCATCTGATAAACATTTGCAAAAGCAGTTGAGGCATTTAGAACTACTTAGAAGTATAGACCTTGGGACAAGCAGATGGTATAATGGTTACATTGGACTCTCACATGAATGACAATTTAAGTCCTGAACCTGGCAGCTTGAAACTCATTCCAGGCTATTGTGCATGTGTGTCCAAAATCCCAGGAGGAGAGTGAATGCGAAGGGATTGTGGTGTGGCCATCCCCCTTGCGGGGTGATTTTTTGCTTTCTGTCTCTGTTTCCCACTGTCTCTCTGGTGAGCACATGTGCCCTGTAGCAAAATAAACAAAAACTCTCTTTTAAAAAAAAGTATAGGCTATGTTGTCTACCACTTGGTTATATCATAACTTGGCTCATAAAGTTTCTTTACAATATTGATTTCATAAAGTTATTATGAGCAGGCCAGCAGGTAGCATGTGGGTTAAGGTGCTGAATCCTACATGGCCAACTGCATGGTTCAAGACTTGGATGTAGAGGCTTGAAAATTATACTTAGTGCATGTGCGCCCAGGGCGGAAATCCCAAGAGACAGGAGGAGAAGGAATTAGGGCATGGCCATTCCCCATAGAAGGTGATTTCTCATTCTCTCTCTCTCTTTTTTTTTTTTTTGGAGAGATTTTTGCTATAGGGTGTGTGCACTTGCCAAAAAGAGAGAGACAGAGAGACAGAAAGTGAGAACTCACCCCCCAGGGGGATGGCCATGCCACAATCCCTTCTCCTCCATTCTCCTCTTGGGATCTTGAGCACACACACACATGCTCCTGGTGTGAGTTTAAGCCACTGAGTCCAGGACTCGAACCGTGGTCGACTACATGGGAGTCCAGCAACATAGCCAATTGCTGGTCCCTCTCTCTTTCTCTCTCTAGTGAATGCATGTGCCCTATAGAAAAAAAAAAAAGAAAAGAAAAAAAAACTAAAAAAAAGTAAATAAATAAAATTATTGTGAGGACTGATGAGAAATATGTTTTACTGCTCTAGTCTTAGTACCTAGTACTTGATAAGAACTGATGAAGGATAGCTACTCGTTACTTATTGTGTAAAGATTTTCAATTTTGGGTTTTGAATGTTAAGTAATAAAAGGAAACAATTTGGGAAATATAAATATATTCTATATATTTGATAGCTGTTTATTGTCAGCTTTCGTCTTTAGATGATATGATCATTGAGGAAGAGAATTTTTTAAATTATTGTTTTATTAATTTTATTTATTATTGTTACTTTTTAAATTGACCGGGGGGTGGGAGGTGGTGAGAAAGCAAACAGTCAGGTCCGAGTGGCCCAAACTGCTGTTGGCCGTATGGGAGTCCAGCACCTTAACCACCATGCCACTTGCCGGCCCCGAGACTTAATCTTTATTCACTCTTATCTCCCCAGGAACTAGAACAGTGCATGATGTACTAGGAGTTCTAAATATATTTGTTAAAATAATGAGTGTAAAATGATGGGAGACAATCTTTTAGAAAGATCTATTTTTATGACATTTAAATATTACCTATTATACCAATGCTGCTGTATTTTTAAACCTTACACTGACTCATTCCTACTGTTGTACCTATGTGGCTTGTTTGAATTTGCTTTTTAAGTGTTGAATATACATTTTTGGAGAGTGATACTATATAAACATGACAACGAACAGCCATGTTTTAGATGTGCAGAAACCATTAAATTTAGCCAGTCTATCAGCATTTATACTTGCTGTTTATATTTATTTCTGTTATATATTCCAGAGTGAACCTCTTTATGTTCCTGTGAAATTTCATGATCTTCCAAGTGAAAAACCTGAGAGCAAAAGCACCGATACTGAAAAAAGTGAGCAAATGCAGACTATCATAATTTAGAATTAGGTAGAAATTTTAGCCTCATTCAAGCCATCCCAAAATTTAATGATTCTGTAGGTTGACTGGGATCTTCCAGCAGTTCTGTTGCATGTGAGTTGGCTTCCCTGCAGTCTTCTGGAAATTTGACTGGATCTTGAATGTGATATGATAGCTTTTTAAAAATTAATTCAAGTAGAGGGACCAGCAAGTGGTGTAATGGTTACCTTGCTGGACTCCCGTGTTGTTGACCATGGTTCGAGTTCTGGACCTAGCGGCTTAAACTCATGCAGGGTGCATGTGCCTGCATGCCCAAAGTCCTGAGAGGAGAATGAAGGAGAGGGATTCTGGTGTGGCTATCCCCACTGGCGGGTGATTTCTTACTTTCTGTCTCTGTCTCTCCAGTGAGCACATGCACCCTATAGCAAACATCTCTCTCTAAAAAAAAATATTAATTCAACTAGAAATAATTTCCAAATATAGTGTTAGAAATTTCTGTGATTTCATAATTATATGATGATAAATATATTTCTTTTTAAAAAGAATTATTTAATTTAATTATTATTATTATTTTTTATTCGTCCAGAGAGTGGGAAAGTGAGAAAGCAAGTTGCCAGGTCCAGGACTCTAACTGTAGTCAGCCATGTGGGAGTTCAGCACTTTAACCACCATACCACCTGCCGGCCCCATGCTGATAAATATATTTCCTTTTTTTTTCTTTTTTTTCTTTTTCTTTTCTTTTTTCATTTTTTCTATTTTTGGAGAGGTTTTTGCTGTAGGGCGCATGCGCTTGCCAGACAGACAGAGAGATAGAAAGCAGGAAATCACCCCCCAGGGGGGATGGCCACGCCACAATCCCTTCTCCTCCATTCTCCTCTCGGGATCTTGGGCACGCACGCACACACGCCCGGCGTGAGTTTAAGCCACCAGGTCTGGGACGCGAACTGTGGTCGACTACGTGGGAGTCCAGTGACATAGCCATTACGTTAACTGCTGGTCCTGATAAATAGATTTCTAACATGAGCAAGAGAGAGGTGCATGCCCATCAGGGATTTTATTCCACAATCTATCCTCAGTCTCAGCAACCCAGATCACACGTGTGTGTGCCTGGCATGCTCAGGGAGGTCCCGGTTGTGAATCTATAATAGCATCTTTCCCATGTGGATCCAGTTACAATACTGCTCTGCCACCACTTGGTCCCAATCGTATACTTTTTTTAAATGAGCAATATCCTCCTAAAGGACCCTCAAGGGTCCTAATAGTACATTGTAGGAGGTTTGCTGGTTCTGTGAATTTATTCAAGAATGCCAACTTTGATGTAAGGCACAGTATTCATCCATAATTTTCCTTGCAAGGACTGGGCCTATAGATGAATGTTCCATATGCTTGCCTAGGAAAATAATTCCCATAAATTGTGTATCTGTGAGGAAAAAGCAAAATAAAGTTTTACTATAAATGCTAAAGTAACAACCACACTGAAATCCTGAACCAAATGGTATTGTTTATACACAATTATAGAAATCTTTACATACGAATCTCTTTTTTTTTTTTTTTTGAAGAGGCTTTTCTATAGGGTGTGTGCGCTCGCCAGAAAGACAGAGACAGACAGAGAGACAGAAAGCGAGAAATCACCCCCCAGGGGGGATGACCACACCGCAATCCCTTCTCCTCCATTCTCTCGGGATCTTGGGCATGCACACACATGCGCCTGGCATGAGTTTAAGCCACCGGGTCTGGGACTTAAACCGCAATTGACTACGTGGGAATCCAGCAATATAGCCATTACACCAACTGCTGTCTCTTAATTTTAAATCCTTTAAAACATTTCTATAGATTAAGTCATTTTTTTCTATTTACTCTTTTGAGTAGGTAAAACTGTCTTAGGTAATAATATAATTTAAATTTTGTTTTACTGTCGTCATAGATGAATTGACTATATATTTATCAGTAAATTAGAACATGTAAGTTTTATTGGATGCAAGAAATAAAGTTTAATGGATTTGTACTGTACTTTCCTTTTAAGCCCCCAAAAAGTCTCGGGTGAGGTTCAGTAACATCATGGAGATTCGCCAGCTTCCATCAAGCCACGCATTAGAAGCAAAGTTGTCTCGCATGTCATACCCAACTGTGAAAGAACAGGAGTCCATATTGAAAACTGTGGGGAAACTGACTGCAACTCAAGTAGCAAAAATTAGCTTTTTCTTTTGCTTTGTGGTAGGTCTTTTCTTTATTCTGTTTGGAACTTCAGTTTTAAGAATGTATACATACCAATACTGTACTGGATCTTTGGAAAAGTTATGATGTATATTTTTATGTAAAAATGCATCATGACTTTTCTGATGACCCAATAATATTAAGTGTAAGCCTGTTAGGTTGTTTAATCATGACTTTAAACTCTGCTATCTAGATCATTGGGAATTTAGAGTATCAAAGGAAATGCTTGTCATTCCTCAGAGAATTAAGGTTCAAATAAGTTCTACAATACTACAGCTATTTACACTTTCACACACACATGGAATTTGGGAAGATCTTCAGAACTGCCTTAGAAGGTCAGAATATTATAGAGTTGTTTTACACTATGATGTATGCAAGGGCTGGTAAATATGCAGGTAAGAATTTACTGTATGCCTTGATTTCTTCAAATAAGTGTTTTTGCAGTTTTATATTAAATTGTGTAAATGTCATCAAGTTATTTTAGCACATATTCGTAGTAACTATTTCTATGGAATTTCCTGTAGTATTCTTTATAGTATCTCTTTTTAAAATAATTATTTTATTTAAATTTATTTGCTTATTTTTAATTTGACCAGAGAAAGACAAGAGCGAGAACGAGAGTGAGAGAGAGACAAAACAAGCTGCCAGGTTTGGAACTTGAACTGCAGTTAGCCACATGGGAGTCCAGCATCCTTAACCACCATGCCACCTGCCAGCACCTATAGTATCTCTTATTTTAACATAGTAACTGAAAAATGTGGGTAAGATTTCATGTAGAATATGATATAATAAATGAAATATTATTATTTTGGGACAGTCTAGATGAGAGACTTTTCTGAGTTAGAACTCCAAAGTGTAGAATTTAAAAACTGATTTCAGTATTTGCGTTTTTATAAAACTGGAAATAGCCTAATTCAAGGTTACTTTTGAATTAGGCTATTTAGGACAAGCTCTATTGTGTAATGGTTAAGCACCATTTAGGGAGCCAGATCCCAGTGTGATTTGAATCCCAGCCCTGGCAGCTTGAAAAACACATCAGGCACATGTGCATGTGTGCCCAAAATCCTGAGGGGATGAAGAAATGGGAGAAAGATTGTAATGTAACCATACCCTACTGGAGGGTGCTTTTTCTCCTTCCTTCCCTTTCTCTCTCTATCTGAGGTCATGTGCTCTCTAGCAATTAAAAAAAAATCACATTGATACAGAACATCTTAAAACAGTAGAAAATGCATTGCTAATGTCAATATTGTTAGCCTGATGATAAAGTTTTATTGCTTTATAATATTGCCTCTCTTACTCATTGGGTAAGCTCATTTTTTTCCATACTCAGGCTGAATTGCCTCCAGTGATAAATTGATTAATGTATTTTGCTATGATAATCAAAAGAAAAATATTTTGTTATGCTAATCAAAAGAACATCTTTGAGAGTTTTAATAGGATAATTATACATGTAATAAAAATAGTTTAAATATTTATATATTTGGATTATGCTACATGCTATTATTTCTGTTTGCTTATTTCAAATGAACGTAAGACAGGACTAAAGTTCACTGATCATATGTTTCCTAGTCTTCAAAGGAGATTTGAGGTGACATGTAATAAAAGCATCTATATAGTAATTAAAACAGGGGTGAACAGATAAGCACCAGGTTAAATGGGTAATGGGGGCAGGAGCCGGCTGTGGAATGGTATGATGATATCAGGAACTTCAGTTTAAAGGAAGAAAACTACTTTAGGTGAGCACACATCTCTAGGCAAATTTTCAGGAAAGTAAAAAAGGAGAACTTCTGGATTACCCAGGTATTTATTAGAAGAAAGTACCCCCTTTCTTTGACTAAAGTAAATCTTCCCCTAACTTAAGTTTCTGAGAGAATGTATTACATAAATTGTTACGTAGTAAGGCACTGTTTTACATAACAGGTAATAGCCTTTATTATTTATTTATTTATTAGAGATTTCTTTTTGCTATAGGGCATGTGTGCTCACTGGAGAGACAGAGAAAGACAGACAGAAAACAAGAAATCACCCTCCAAGGGGAATGGCCAAGTCGCTGTCCTTTCTCCTCCATTGTCCTCTCAGGATTTTGGGCATACACACACGCGCGCCTGGTTTGTTTTAAGCCACTGGGTCCAGGACTTCAACCATGGTTGACTACGTGGGAGTCTAGCAACGTAACCATTATGCCATCTGCTGTTCTTGATAATAGCCTTTATTAAAAATGTTTTTTGAATATTATAATAAACTATACAGAGCATAAAATTTACTATATTTAAAATAATTTTTAGTGTATAGTTTCATTAACTACATTTATATTGTTGCACAGCCATCACCCTCTCCATCCATAGAACTTCTTTCATCTTGCAAAACTGAAACTGGCCATTAAACAGTAACTCCCCATACCCGACTCCCCCACCCCCTGGCAGCCACTGTTTTACTTTCTATTTCTATAAAGTTAGCTATTCTAGGTACCTCATGATTGGAATCATACAGTATTTGTGTTTTTGTGACTGACTTATTGTACTTAGAATAGTGTCCTCTGGGTTCATCCAGGTTGTAGCATGTGTCAGGATTTCCTTCCTTTTGAAGATTGCATAATACTCTGTTGTATGGATATACCACATTTTGCTATTCATCCCTCTGTCAATAGACACCTCAGTTGCTTTTCTACTTTTAACAGCCTTTGAAAAAAGCAATCTATGATATGCTGTGAGAATAGAGAGCTATGTTAGTGTTCCTATAGTCTATAGGAAGTCAGAGTAATGTCATCTAGGTTTCTAACTTTTTAGAAATTTAATTTAAATAGAGTAGTAAGGTTGTGTGCAGTGCTGTTTAATAGAAAAAAATAACATGAGCCTCAAGTATAGGCTACATATGAAGTTTTAAATCTTCTAGTAGATAAATTATTAAAAGTAAAAAGAAACAAGTGATGTTAATTTTCATACTATATTTAACCCAGTATATGTAAAATAACATTTCAACATGTTATCAATATAAAAATTGATGAGATAGTTTACATTCTTATTTTTGCTAAAATCTTCTAAATCCAGTGTGTAACTTAAATACATTTTAGTTCAGACTAGCCAACTTCAGTTACTCCATAACTACATGTGCCTAGTGTCTGGTATACTGGACATGCGGCCAAAAGGAGTTATTTGTCAGTCCTCCTTGAACATCTTTTGTCTTATTAGGACTTTTTTTTTTTGTATAAAATATAATCTAGAATATTGACCTTATCAAGAACACCTTTTCTTGGGGCCAGCAGATGGCATAGTGGTTATGGAGCTAGATTCCCATGTGGCTGACTACAGTTCAAGTCCTGGACATAGTAGCTTGAAATTCAGGCTGGGCACATGTGTGTGCATGCCCCAGATCCCCAGAGGAGAATGGAGATGGGATTGTGGTGTGGCCATTCACCCTGGGGGTGAATTCTTACTTTCTGTCTCTCTGTCTCTGTCCAGCAAGCACACTTGCCCGAGAGCAAAAATCTCTCAAAAAACCCCCAAAAAACAGAAAGAAAAATAATACCTTTTATTATATATCCAAAGGGAATGAAATCAGTGTGTGAAGAATTCACAATAGCTAGGATATGGAAACAATCTAAGTGTCAGGAGAATGGTGGTGTTGGCAGGTGGCATGGTGCTTAAGGCACTGGACTCCCGCACAACAGATGTGATTTGAGTCCTGGACTTGGTGGCTTGATTTCTCATGCTCTTTCTCTCGTCTCTCTCTGGTCAAATAAAAAAAAATAACACTAATAATAAATAAAATTAAGTAATTCTGAAAAAATAAAAGAGAATGTGGTAGGGCCAGCTGTGGTGACACAGTGATAATGCTCCATAATGCTGAAGTCATATGAGAAGGTCTCAAGTTTGAATCCTGTGTCTATTTGTGCATGCCAGGTACTTGTGCTCATATACACATGCCAGTGATCCTGACTCTACGAGGCTGGGATGTGAAGACCCTGTTAAGGGTACCTGTTTCTCTCTCTCATGTGAGAAATAAATGAATAAATTTAAAGTGTGTGTGTATATGTACATGAGCTATACAAATAAACTTAAGAAAATGTGGGACCAGTTATATGGCCTGGTGGTTAGGGAGCCAGATCCCAAATGATTGACCTTGTGGATGAAGTCCTGGATCCAGAGGCTTGGGAACCATGGCAGGTGCATGTGCATGTTTGCCCAAAATCTTGAAAGGAAGGAGAGATGGAGGGGAAGGGAATGCGGTATGTCCATTCCTCATTAGGGGTTCTTTCTTCTCTCCTTCTTTTTGGCTCTCTTTGGTCAGTACACACACCCTCTACCAAAACAAAACAAAACAAAACAAACCCACAAAGTATGTGTGTAGATACATAATATGCATGTATCCATTTAAAAAAAGCTAAGCAAAGAATATAATTGCCATAAGAAAGAAGGAAATCCTGTCATTTGCAATAACATGTATGAACCTGCAGGACATGCTAAGTAAAATAAGTCAGACATAGAAAGACTAATACTGTATAACCTTACTTATATGTGGATTCTGAAAAAGTTCAACTCAAGAAGCAGAGTTCAGTGGTAACTGGGGGCTGGGAAGTGGGGATTGAGAGGGAAATGGAGATGTTGAAGGTTACAAAGGCTGGTACTAGCCGTTGGTGTAATGGCTATGTCGCTGGACTCCCATGTAGTTGACTGCAGTATTCGAGTCCCTGACCTGGTGGCTTAAACTCATTCTGGGCGTGTTTGTGTGCATGCCCAAGATCCCGAGAGGAGAATGGAGGAGAAGAGATTGCAGTGTGGCCATCCTCCCTGGGGAGTGATTTCTCGCTTTCTGTATTTCTGTTTCTCCCTGACTTTCTGGTGAGCATACGCACCCTATAGCAAAAACCACCAAAAAAAAAAAAAAAAAAAAGGTTACAAAGGCATAAACTTCCAGGTATAATTAAAGCTGAATAAGTTCTGGAGATCTAATATATAAGATGATGTCTATAGATAATAACACTGTATTGTTTATTTGAAATTTGATAGGAACACATTTTAAGTGTATTTATCCCTCCCACACACACATAAAATGGTAACTATGTGTCGTGATGGTTGTGCTGATTAATTTGCCTCTGGTAATCAGTATGTAATGTTTCAAATTACTTTGCACACCTTGAATATATGCAGTATTTCTGAAATTTTTTTTCTTTTTTCTTTTTTGTTTTTGGAGAGGTTTTCGCTAAAGGGTGCGTGCACTCACCAGAGAGAGACAGAGAGACAGAAAGTGAGAAATCACCCCCCAGGGGGGTTGGTCACGCTGCAATCCCTTCTCTTCTATTCTCCTCTCGGGATCTTGGGCACGCACGCACATGCACCTGGCATGAGTTTTAAGGCACTGGGTCCGGGACGCAAACCGCGGTTGACTATGTGGGAGTCCAGCGACATAGCCATTATGCTAACTGCTGGTTCCCTTTTTTTTTTTCTTTTTTCTTTTTTAAAGTGATTTTTAGCTACAGGGCAGGTACACTAGCCAGAGAGACAGAAAGTGAGAAATGGCCACTCTGCAATCCCTTTTCTTTCATTCTCCCCTCAGGATCTTGTGCATGCACACAAATGTGCCCAGCCTGAGTTTTTTTCAGCCATCGAGTCTGGGACTCAAACCTATTGGGTTTGGGAGCCAGAGAATGGAGTTTTTGGAGAGGTAGAGAAGCGAAAGTCTTCTGCAAAGATTTCACAGTTAAGGTGAATGTTTAGGATCATTGACTACCTGCCATTTAGGTGCTCTGTTTCTGTTTCTTTGCCTTGTTTTAGTTGGGACCAGGGAGATTGGAAAATGAGCATGATGTTTAAGTATTAAAGTAGTAAAAAGAGGTGGGGTGAGAAAACTAATTAACCCTCAGTGAGCAATACCTGTTCTTGCAAAAAAAAATCTATGAATGATAGTTGATAGTTGAAGGCAGGATCTTCTGCCCTGTTTTCTGCATGCACTTCAGCTGTTGGCAGATTGTGGTTTCTATTGTCGTCTTTGGTTGATTTTTCTCATCTCCCCAATTGTTACCTTATTTTCTTGTTTGGGTAGGCAAGTGAGATTATCTAGACAATCTGAGGACCACAGAGGAAGTCAGAACCACTTCACCACAGTTTTACTCTGGCTTTTGTCTTGAGTGCACTAAAGATTGAATGGAGACTGCTAGACTGTTAGCCATCTGCTACCACTTGTAGTGCTTTCAGATCAGGTATCTAAGCTGCTTTTTTGAAATGTAAATACTAATAATCATACTACTTACTTAGATTAGCTATAAGTTCTTAAATCAAGAGAGAGCCCTCTCTTGGGACCAGCAGTTAGTGTAATGGCTATGTCGCTGGACTCTCATGTAGTCGACCGCGGTTCGAGTCCAGGACCTGGTGGCTTAAACTTACGCCGGGCGCGTGTGCGTGCGTGCCCAAGATCCTGAGAGGAGAGTGGAGGAGAAGGGATTGTGGTGTGACCATCCCCCCTTGGGGGTGATTTCTCGCTTCCTGTCTCTTTCTCTCTGGCAAGTGCACGCGCCCTATAGCAAAACCCTCTCCAAAAAAAGAGAGAGATATCCCTCTCTTAATAGAGATAAATATTTCTTCAGTGAAATGATTCTTCTAGTCAATCTATGGAAGTAATAGAGATACCAAAAACAATTAGGGTGACAGTTTACTTTGACCCAGCAATTCACTTCTTAATGTATTCTTTAGTGACACTAATATGCATATGTACCAGGTAACATGTACTAGAATGTTGATAATAGCATTGTTTGGAATAGTAAAAAAGTGTTCATCCAAGAAAAAAAGAGTGAATTATCAATGAATAAATGTACTTTGGACACATGCTCCCCAGTCTTCATCAAAAGGAGATCTTATTTCTTATCCCCTAAGTTAAATTAGGCATAAGAGTGAGGATGTAAGAGTACCTTAGCCTAAAATGGAATCAATCCAATTGTCCACGAACGGATGAATAGATTGAAAAAGTGTGGCACATATACTCTATGGAATACTACTCAGACATAAAAACAAAACCCTGGCATTTGATAGAAAGTGGTTGAATGTTGAAAGTTTATTGCTGAGTGAAGCAAGCCAGGCTATGAAAGAAAGATATTGTATGTATCCACTTAATACATACCAACTGTCTGCACTCTATAGTAGAGATTGAAATATTGGAGGGCATAAAAGCAGTGAAAATAGTAATGGACACTGAGGACAGTGTGGAACAGGGGGTAGGGGGAGAAGGGAAGAGTATAGAGAAGGAAAACAGGAGAAAAAATAGAGGCATGACATTAGTGGGACATTGAAATAGTTTATTACCTGTTAATGATAACATGTATAGTATTCTCAGTTGGACTGGTCTGAGAAGTATTTCATGTTGAGTAAATTCTCTTTATAAGCCAAATGATGTATAGTGATCAAATGTTAAAAAAATAATTAAAAAAGGAAAAAGATTATCTTAGCCTAGAGAAACAGAAGGAAGAAAAAGAAATGCTTATGGCTGTGATACTTTATTTACTATATCCAAAGTTATGAGAACTCTTTGACTTGTATCTTTAAACTGAGAATCAGAGAACAACCAGTAAGTTAATAATTTTCATAGGATATTTCTAAATTTTCAAAATCAATTTGACCTTTTATCTATCTAACTAACAAGCTAGTTCTAGGTGACCCCGTGGACATCATCTCGTTTAATAGAGTTCTTGTTATGCTAGCCATCTCTGAATATATATATATCTTTTTAATTGCTACCGAACATGTGTGCTTGCTAGGGAGAGAGAGGATGAAAGCACCCCTCAATGTGGCATGGCCATGCCACAATCCATTCTCCATTTCTATATCCTGTTGGGATTTTGGTTATACATGCACACAATGCCCCTATTTGTTTTTTCCTTTTCTTTCTTTTTTAGAAAGAGATTTTTGTCATAGGGTATGTGCGCTCACCAGAGAGACAGAGAGAAAGCAAAAAATCACCCCCCAGGAGGAATGGCGAGGCTGCTTGCATTCTCCTCTTGGGGTCTTGGGCATGCACACAAACAGGCCTGGCATGAATTTTAAGCCACTGTGTCCATGATTCAAACTGTGGACTATGTGGGAGTCCAGCAATGTAACCACTGTGCCATCTGGTCCTGCCCTATTTTTCAATCCTGAGGCCAGGATTTGAACCATAGTGGGCCTTGTGGGATCTGGTTTCCTTAACTACTTGGCTACAGGGTCATTACTACACACACAGAGAGTTAAGGTTATTTATTTCTTTCATGAGAGCGAAAGCCAGAGAGATAAAAAGATAAGAACTCTGGACAGAGTCTCACACCATTTCTCCCCTCTGGCCTTCCCAAATGGCTAGTACCATGGGTGCATGTGCCCAGCATGTATAGGTCACCCAGGGAACTAGACCTATTGTCCACCATGTAGATTCAGCATCACTTGAGCAATCCGGTACTGCTGCATCACCAAGTCTGTCTACACAGATTTCAATGTTTGGAAATTTTCCAAAATTTAAATTTGATTTAGATAAACTGTTAGGTTGTTGGGAAAGTCATGATGTATCTTTCTATGTTTTTCTATGCAAAAATGTGTCATGACTTCCCGATGACCCAATAGAATGTGAGCAGTGCTTAGATAAAGCAAATTTTTAATTTGAATGGATACTCGATGTTATCCTCATCTTTTGAAAAAGCCCGAATGCAAATTTTTAGCCAACTATTGTTAATTTCTCACATCAATCACTGTATATCACTACAACATGCAAAATGAATTTTCCCAATATCATTATACTGTATATTAGTCCAGTGAAAGATGTTATCATCAACAGATAATTTCCCTATTGTTAATTTCTTAAGGGAAACTAGATAGCAAGTTCTTAAGTCTGATTATAAATGTTTGTACATTTTTTTGGGAGGTGTGTGTGATTTTTCAATATAAAACAGCTTTTAAAACCTTGTGATAACAGTGCTTAGGAAGAGAAAAAAAATTAGAAGACTATAAACAGTAATGATAGATATAAACATGTGTTTCATTAGGTTTCACTTTGTTTTCCTTTTTCTAGTGGTTTTTGGCAAATTTATCATATCAAGAAGCACTTTCAGATACACAAGTTGCTATAGTTAACATTCTGTCTTCAACGTCTGGTAAGAAATTAACTTTAAAATTTGCATTGTGAATCGATATATATCTAGGTCTTGTGTATATATATGCGTGTACTGCACATTTCTATCTTGTAAGTTTTATATTAGTTCTAGCCTACATTAGCATATTATAATTGCTTTTTTAAAAAAATTGTTTACTTATTTACTTTTTTTTTCATACATTCAATCGCATTATTTAGCTTACAAAGTGAACATTTCAATATGTGAACATTTCTCCCTGGTCCAGTTGGTCTTTATAGTTTCTTATTTTGGCCTTGTGCTATTTATGTTCTTTTAAATACTTTTAAGTATTTCTATGTAACAATATCTTAAAGTTTTATAGGATGGCTTTTTGTATTACAGTTGTCTTTCCCTGCATACATCCTCTTAAAAGACCTTTTTCTAGACTCTGGCTAAATGTAATTGCTTATTTCAGAACTATAATTTACCCTATGATAGGTGTTTTATTTTTAAAATTGAATCACTTTCTAAATGTAGAAGATAAAAATGTTTTTGAAGCTATAAAAATACCAGTAACACAGACTTGATTATGATGAGGTCAGAATGTTACTCTGATGCTTGATGTAATTCTATTATTATCTTAAAATAAATAGGATTATAATTAACTTGTGTCATTGAAACAAACATGGTTTAATTTAGAGGCTATTTATATGTATGATTTTTTAACATTTCAGGTAAGGTAACTGCAGTCTCACTCTTAGTTAGAATAGCTTAAAAGTTAGATATGTAATTTCCTAATTTAAACAGTGAGATTGGTAGTAAATAATGTTGATGGTATTTAAGCTCATGTACCTTTTTTCATCCTTTTCTCCTGATAGGACTTTTTACCTTAATTCTTGCTGCAGTGTTTCCAAGTAACAGTGGAGATAGATTTACTCTTTCTAAACTATTAGCTGTAATTTTAAGGTAAGGATATACTATAAAACTAATTTACTCTGCTTAAAGATACAATGATAGGATAGTTTATATTATATTATAATATATAGACAAAAGAAAACAAAGATAAAAGTAGGCTTTAAATGGACATTGTGTTACTTTCCCCTGTGTCACTTGCTAGGCCAGTTTTCCAAACCATCTATGGTAGGGTGACCCCAAGACAGCTGTGGTTCCTATTCATGTAAATGCAGTTACTAAGTATTGTAAGTATTGATTGATGTTCACATTTAACTATACTTAATCCTCATAACCTCCCAAGCTTCTCTTTCCTTCTCCCACTTTTACTAGAAATCTAATATTCAGTCCTTTCTAATTGTCTTTGCCTCCAATGATTTTTAAGTTATCTTCTGTATAATTCACTTGGCAGTTTATACTACTGCGTGACATCAGTATTGTCAATAACTATATTTAAGTCTTTTATTCGTATTTAACTTCATGTGTGTTTGTCTTGTCTTCCCTACTGCATTATAAGCCCCTGAAAGAGTTTACCCTTGTTTGTGTCACCAAAGTCCTAGCATAGAGCTTTGCCCATAGACAATATTCAAAAAAGATGGGTTGATTTGGTTTTTGTGAGAGAAAATCAGAAATTAAAGAAGGTAGCAGAATTATTTAATGGATAGACTAGTGTTTCTTAGGTGTCAGAGCTGGAATTGAATCAGCACTGTGTTCTTTGCCCCTGTACAGTTCCCTTCAAGTCTGAGAGGTTTGTAGTTAAAAAAATGATTTTAGTATTATCTTCTTTGGACCTTCATTTTAAAGTTTGTATGCAATGTATGAGAAAAATGACTGTCATAGAGACTGTACTTGACAATCATATAAGACTGGTAGGATTTATTAGTATGCATTTTTCTCATATCTAAAAGAGTAAGTTGATCATGGTAGTTTCAATCAGTAGTGTGGTTAACTCAACTAACTTAACATGTAGACTTTATGACCACTAGCAATTTATTCTTTTGCATGGTTGACTCATGTTTTAGCCAGACATGTTTGAATTAGAGAAATATAATATATTTGTATTGGAGAAGTAAATGAGATTTTATTCAATTTTACTTAAAATATATTCTGATTTCTGACTTTACATTTGTACTGTCTTTTTAAAAATTTTATCTTTTAATTTCATTTACATTTTTTTAATACATTGAATCACATTATTTAGCTTACAAGGTGATCATTTCAATATATGAACATTTCTCCCCAGTCCAGTTGATCAAAATATAATAATACTACCTCCCTGTCTCAACAATGCTGTCTCTGTATCCCTCCTCCAAATGTTTTTTGCCAGGCCCCACTCCTTCACACACACCACATCTGGCATTCACACCCATCTCTTGTGTTTGTACATCCTTTAGCCTGTCAGTTTCAGTTACAGAGTGTGGGCATTCGGTATATACTAAGTGGGGACATATAGTGTCTCTCCTTCATAGCCTGGCTTGCTTCATTCAGCAGTAAATCTTCCATATTCTTCCACTTTCTGTCAAAAGCCAGGGTTTTGTTGTTTTTTATGGCTGAATAGTATTTCATAGAATATATGTGCCACAGTTTTTCAATCCATTCATCCATATGGGGGCATTTGGGTTGGTTCCATGTCTTAGTGATCGTGAAAAGTGCCGCAATAAACATCGATGTGCAAGCACCTTTCCAATGAAGAATTCTTCTGTCCTTTGGGTAGATGCCAAGGAATGGGATTACTGGATCATATGGTAGTTCTATTTGTAGACTTTTGAGGAATCTCCAAATTGTTCTCCACAGAAAGATGAATCTGAACCCCTACCTCTCACCTTTGACAAAATCAAGTCAAGGTAAGACACCCAAAGCACAGTCGATAATCCCCAAAATAGACAAGTGGGATTACATCAGACTAAGAAGTTTCTACATGGCAAAAGACACAGTAATTAGTGTGAATCAACAGCCCTCAGAATGGGAAAATATTTTTGTAAATTATGCATCAGATAAGGGACTGATAACCAGAATACACAAGGAACTAAAGAAGCTGATTGGAAAAAAAGATGATCAACACTATTAAAAGATGGGAGAAGGATTTGAGAAAAACACTCTCTAAAGATGACATACAAATAGCCAAAAGGCTTATGACAAAATGCTCAACATCCCTCATTGTAAGGGAAATGCAGATCAAAACAACAATGCGATACCACCTAACCCCAGTCAGAATGTCTAAGATTAAAAAAACAAAAAATGATAAGTATTGGTGGGGATGTGGTGAAAGGGGAACTCTCTTATTCTGCTGGTGGGAATGCACTGTCTTAATAAAGAAAGTTATGATATAAAAGGAATGAATGGAAGTATTTTGAGAGGGTTTATTACTCCTCTCATTAAAGTAGGTCTAGAACAGTGATTGGCAAACGAAGGTGAGCTTACTGTTGGTTTTTGTAAATAAAGGTTTCTTTTACTCATTGTCTGTGGCTGCTTTAGCACTTTAGTGGCCTACTTGCCACATGAGTGCCATATGGCCCACAAGTCTAAAGTGTTTACCGTTTGTTCCTTAAAAAGGTTTGTTTGACTTGTGGTCAGCAAGATTGTTATTTAGAGATTTTTTTGTTGTTTTATATTATATGTTCTTGAAAACACGGTATTAAACATTATTTAATACTTGATTTGAACTGGCCTTAAGCAATGAGATTCAATTTTTGAGATTATAAAAAAGAATTTGATATAGCAACAGTCTTGAGGAAATCTTTTGTAACTAAAAAAATCTTATTTCATCATTTGAAAGAGTATGGCCTCAAGCCACCTTGAATTTTTTCCCTTCTCCATTATTACTAGTTTTGAGATCTTGGACAAGATTCTTACCTCTCTTTGCCAATTTCCTTATCTGTAAATTTGGAGAAAACTACAGGACTTGTCTTATAGGCTTGTAATGAGGATTAACTGAGTTAAGATTCCCAAAGTTCCTGGAACAATGTCTGGTACATAGCAGCTGCTCTGTACACTTAGCCACCATTGTCGTCATCATCATCATCAAATGGAAACAAAGCCTGTGGTTTCTAGTATGTCGTGGGTACTCAACGAGAAAAAGCAGAATCTGAATTCAAACAATGATTATTTAACAGAAAACTATGATTATTTATTGCAGAGTATGCATATGTAATGTGAGGACTGTGTTTTACTTGTCATGGCATCATTCCATAAGAAGATAAATTTCTTTTTTGTATTCTTCCACTACTACCCTGGTCTTTTTAATCAATAGGTGAGGGAGTTAGACTGATTTTTTTTTTTTAATTAGCAGTATTTTATCTTGTGAAAATGTACATGCAACTTACAAGATGTAAAGAAGTAGGAAGACAATGTAAACTCCATGAGGACAGGAGTAACATCTGTCTTATTCACTGCTAACAGTGCTTTGGTCATCTAAGATGTTCAATGAGTAATGATTGAATAATGAATGACTGATCTTTCTCTATAGATTTAATTCACTCTTATTTTTATCCATTAAGATCATGGGATAATGGAATTATTAGATATGATAAGGATAATTTTACTGTTAATGTAGCTTTACTAATAAGCAAGAGTAGTACCAAATTGTGAGTTTTATATGGGTTAATATTGCTATTTTTATGCCTTCAAAAGGAAGATGGAATAGGTATGACAAGTTTTTCCATTTGAGAGGCAGTAGCATGTAAGACTACTGGACTCTGGAGCCAGGCTGCCTGTGTTTCAGTCCCAGGTGTATGTCATTGGTCAAGTTATTTCACCTCTTTATGCGTTAGTTTTTTTCATGCAGAATGGGAATAGTAATACCTTCCTTAGAAGGCAGTGTTACGCATTCTACAAGGATTTAATTCATTTATGTAAGTGTAAAATTATGCTATACTGATAATTACTTTATTAAATCATTAAATTATTTGAATCTTCCCCAAAGTTGAGGTTAGTTTTGATCACTTCTAAGTAATTACTGTCTTTATGATTAGACTTTTAAAGGATTTAATAATTTGCTCATCAGTGTGACTATTATTCTCATAGCATTGGAGGTGTTGTGCTGGTAAACTTATCAGGGTCTGAAAAATCTGCTGGAAGAGATACGATAGGTAAGTACCTGGCTCTGTGTTCTTTGTGTTAAAGTATACAAGTTAAGTGTTAAGTGTTATGCATTTTGATAAGCTTGTGCACTTGATGCACACACACAGGGTGGGTAGTAACAGGATCTTTTTTTTTTTTTTTTTTTGTCTTTTTATTTACTATATAGGGCACATGTACTCATCAGAGAGAAAGAGGGAGAAAGAGAGAAATCCCCTCCCCCTCCAGGAGGATGGCCACACTGCAGTTTCTTCTTCTCTATGGATTTTGAGCATGCATACACAGATTGCCCAACATGTTTTTTAAGCCACCAGGTCTGGGACTTGAACTGCGCTGTCAGCGAGTCTATGTGGGGATCTTGTGCCTTAACTACCATGCCACCTGTTGACCTGAAACTTTTCCTTTATTTTAACTTTTCTTTGGAAACAATATAAAGAAATCAGTAATAATTTATAGAATTTTTTAAAAATTTTATTTTGTTTTATTTTATTTATTATTATACAATTTGACTAGAAAGAGACAGAGAAAGACAGAGAGAGGTAGGGCAAGTGAGACAGCACGCTGCCAGG
>NW_006159784.1:1502908-1554493 GCF_000334495.1 Tupaia belangeri chinensis
TGTGGGAGTCCAGCACCTTAACCACCACGCCACCTGCCAGCCAAATTTATAGAATTTTTATATAGCCTGGGACCACCAAATGGCGTAATGGTTACATTGCTGAACTCCCACATAGTCGACCATGGTTCAAGTCCTGGACCCAGAGGATTAAAACTCATGCCAGGTATGTGTGCATCCGTGCCCAAAATCCCGAGAGGAGAATGGAGGAAAAGAGATTGCAGCATGGGCATCCCCCTGATGGTGATTTCTCTCTTTCTGTCTCTCTCTCTCTCTCTCTGTCTCTCCAGCGAGTATACACACCCTATAGCAAAAATCCAAGAAAGAAAAGTTTTTTGTTTTTTTTTTTTTAAAAAAGGGTGGAATTTAATTTTTTTTATAGGACTTTGCAAGGTATGAAATTCCACATAGAAATAAGAAACCTGTTTTTATATAGCCTTTACTCACATTTTCCCAATGTTAACAACTTGCAGTCCAGTTATAAAGATCAGGAACTAACACTGAATACAACACCATTATCTAATTTGTACCCTTTCCAGATTTTGTGATTTTTTTTTTCCCTTCCACTATTGTTCTTTTTCTGGTCCAGGGATACTTGTTGCATTAAGTTGCCTTGTCTCCATATCTAGAACTGTTCTTCAGTCTGTCTCTCTTTTTCTTAATGACCATGAAACTTTTGAAGTCTATTGCCTAATTGAATGTTCCTCAATTTGAGTTTGTCTGATACTTCTTTTTTTAGAGAGGTTTTTGCTGTAGGGCACATGTGCTTGCTGGAGATACAGAGAGATAGAAAGTAGGAAATCACCCCCGAGGGGTTGGCCACACTGCATTCCCTTCTTCTCTAGTCTCCTCTTGGGATTTTGGGCACACATGCACATGTGCCCGGCATGAGTTTTAAACCACTGGGCCCGGGACTCAAACCGCTGTCAATTATGTGGCATCTAGTTATGTAACTATTATGCCATCTTCTGGTCCCCTGTCTGATACTTCTTTATGATAAAATTGAGATTGTGCCTTCTTGTTAAGAATATCGTGGAAATGACATTGGTTCTAGTCTAATTAGTGCATCATACCAGACGGCACATAGCGATTTGTTTCATTATTAGTGGTGATAACTTTAAGGTGGTGTAGGTGAATCAAATATAAAGTGACTGATTTTTCCCTATGTAAGTTACAGGCATCTTGTAGGGATACTTTGAGACTGTACAGATGTCCTATTGCTATCATACTTTCACCTGCTAATTTTGTCATTCACCTCTGATTCTTGTCTGAAACTGTTTCTACTGTGGTGAACACCCAAGTTTTGATCCAGTGCTTAGGTTTAACAAAAACAGAGGTTATCAGAACCCAGTGTAGTGGTTTCTCTGTGGATACTGTCTTTAGATATTTGAAGTTTATTAAATAGAACATTGCTTTCTAAACTAACTCTAGTTACTGCTTAGTGAGGTCTGCCTTGAATTGCCTTAGCACTTCCTCACCAAGAGCAGCCTTGTGTATGTAAAACAATTCACGTTTTTGTTGTGTGTGTATGTGAGCGAATTTGTTGCCAGATTTTTCCTTTGCTTTAAAAAATTTCTGAAAATAATACAAAGGATAGGTTTAATAAAACATTGGCTTTTCAAATAATTGATTTAACTATTGAGTATAGTCACTTCGTAGAAGCACATTATTTACTTATTTTTGAAAGTGAGTTAATGAAACAAATTTTATTTATTATTCACATACTATGAACTTCACATTATGTTAGATAGCTTGAAACATTAAAAAGTATAAATTATGTATTTGTAGTTTTTAGAGAGTTCTTGATTTGAAACAAGACATGAGATTTACAAAATAAAATAATGCCATATTTAAGCATAGTTAAGTACTGGATTGACTAAAACAGAATACAAGAAGGATGGGAATTCAGCAAAGTAGAAGGAGAATGCTCGTGGAAGAAATAGAACTTTAGTAGAGCCTTGGAGATGGAAGTGGTAGTGGAGTATATATTAAGAATGATACATGGGAGGATGGAAAACAGTATAAGCAACAGCTTCAAGATGGAGAGAAGCTTTATTAAGTTGGACAGTGTCAGGTGTTAGAATTATTTATATATAGAAAAGTAGTAACTATGCATTTTAAACTTAAACACCAAAATATTTTTAAATACAAGTTTTATTAATATAACAAATATAAGTGTTTGGTTAGAAGCATTGAGGTGAATGCTTTCACATTTCTTTGTTTACAGATTAAATCCATTCTTCTACTCCTGGAGGACATGGGTGGGGTGGGCTATTCCTTTCCATCTTTATATATTCATTTCTTGAAATAGTATTTGATTCATTATTAGGTTTTAAATAAATGTGTGTTGATGAATTAAATGATTATGTTGACTTTTATAGGTTCTATTTGGTCTCTTGTTGGAGCCATGCTCTATGCTGTCTATATTGTTATGATTAAGAGAAAAGTAGACAGAGAAGATAAATTGGATATTCCAATGTTCTTTGGTAAGAATATGTTTAACTTGTGACTCTTCACTCTTCACTCTAAATGATTAACCTAGGGTTTTGTTTTTGTGTTCCTTTAAAACCATTTAAACATCAGAAAGTTTAACTTCAATCTTTTTCTCTGCCTTTTTTTCTGCATTGTGTGTATTTATGAGGGAACACTCATTCTCTCAATGTGAGGCAAAGAAAAAAAATCCTCCTAATGCCCTTTTTCATTAATGTCTTCAGCCTGCGAATCAGTTTTTTAAAAATTGATATGATAGAATTGTGCCATTATAAGCATGTGAGAGTTTACCTACTGTATTACACATTTTGCCATTTAAAAAAAATTATTAGAAGTATAGTATTGGGGAAACTGCCCCCGAATGATTTATCTCATAGACTCAGACTCTTGTAACACAAATTTTCAAATTTCCCATTTATAGCTTCTGGTGTCAGTTCTTAAATTTGGTAAATAAAGTACCTAACATGATTTGTAAATTCTACTTAAAATTAACTCAGTAAAGAACTTGTGGATTAAAATAAACTTGTAAAGAATCCACAAGTTGTGAAAGAAGAACACATTGACAAGATATCTTCCTGAAGATATCTGAATATAGATAGATAAAGAAGCCTGGCAAGAAGTGTCCATAGTACAGCTTACAGAGCGTCAGGAGACTGAGAATCTCGCTGTTGTAACTTCATTTCTCTCATACTTGTCATATTCAGAGAATGAGGACATTGGACTAGGTGAATAGCTTCCAGACTGATTTAGGTGTGACCAAGAAGGATCCTGGGAAGTTGGGAGGAGGCAGAGTTGCATGTTGAGGCCTGGCTGCTTCATTTGGAAGCAGCTCTGCTTTGTTGTTTTTTTTTGCATTATAATTTAATGCAGAGTAGAAAAGATTTATCCATTAAAGATTTAAAAAGTACCTGTACCTAACTTAATAACAATTTAAAATGTTTTAGAAGTCACTAAACTATGTAATTACTAAATTCCTTTTAAATATAGAATACAAGAATATACCTTAAAAATGAAGATAATTTTAGTGATATTTCTAAATGTTATAGGTAAATAGGTGGGACAATGGTACTTTTAAAAACATTTATCTTTATTTTTATTTTTTATCATTGGCAAGTTGCAAGAAAAATTGCTAGTTTACTCTTAAGAGAGAGAGTGCATATTGGATGTGTAACCTGTATTGGTTCTGTTCATACAAGACATGACATGTAAGCAGCATTGATGTGTGCTGAACTTTAGAATTTAGATGGTTTGGAAGAGGTAGTGAGGGTTAGGATTGGGGTAAAGGGGCTCTTTAGACAAGTCAGTATGAACAGAGACATAATAGGGAACAGTAAGTAGATTGGAATGATTGTGCTAGAATGTACACTTTAGAAGAACAGGAAGGTGTATGGGGCCAGTTCTTGAAGTCCTGGGGAATAAGTAAAGTGATTTAGACTTTTGTCTTTGTTTTTTTTTT
This sequence comes from Tupaia belangeri chinensis, assembly GCF_000334495.1. NCBI lineage: Eukaryota > Metazoa > Chordata > Mammalia > Scandentia > Tupaiidae > Tupaia > Tupaia belangeri. Next base: position 1,506,852 of record NW_006159784.1, read on the forward strand.
TTGAGAGGTTTTCGCTACAATGCGCGTGTGCTCGCCAGACAGACAGAGACATAGAGACAGAAAGCGAGAAATCACCCCCCAGGGGGGATGGTCACGCCACAATCCCTTCTCCTCCATTCTCCTCTCAGGATCTTGGGCATGCACGCACACGCGCCCGGCGTGAGTTTTAAGCCACCGGGTCCGGGACGCGAACTGCGGTCGACTATGTAGGAGTCCAGCGACATAGCCATTACACTAACTGCTGGTTCCCCTTTTGTCTTTGTTTCTAAAGGTTGTTATTTATGGGCAATTTCAGCACTTCAGAGGCCAGAAAATAGATTTGGTTCTTGATGATACTAAATGTTGGTGTTTTTAAGTAAGCATTTTAGTTTAGGAGTTTTTCTGTGTACATGTCCTTTTTTTTTTTTTTTTTGCCAGTTGTCTTGAGATGTGTTTCCTAAAGAAGGATCTGAGATGGATTTGAGAAGGGTGGCTTACTGGGAGAAAGTTGCTCTGAAGGAGTTAACTGGTAAGGGAGGGACAGAAGCAGGGTGGAGAAGGAGAACGAACTTTGTGGTCACAGGTACTTATTTGGCCCAATTTCATGGCAGGTGCAGGACCAGGGAGCAAAGTGGGAGTAGGTAATATACGTAGGCCCTGAGAGTTGTCCTGGCCTTGAGCCACAGGGGCCAGCCTACATAGTCCCTTTCAGTGAGTCATTGGTTGCTCTGGGTGTTGGGTGGTGGGGGTGTGGGAACATCCTGGAAAAAGGCCCACATGTTTTCTCTCCAAAGATGGGTCTTCAGGAAAGGGGGCTGGGTTGCAAGTCTTAGCAGCAGATTAAAAAAAAAAAGTATACTCCAGCCCTATTAAGATTTAAGTAGGCATTCTAAATACTAGTTTATTATTTAGGTGATATGATAAATATCAAGCATATTAAATATGATTAGATTTTCTTTTAAAAACGTTCTATAGTTACCTCATATATTTCATAGCATATCTTTGATCTTAACTATCTAGAAAGTACAATAAAAATTGCCATAAAATTGTATCTCTGTCGGAATAGACTTTACATTCACATGTATATGTCATATATAAAGTTAATTCTATAATGGTAATAGCTAACCTTTCTTAAGTGCCAAGTACGGGGCTATATTTTAGTGTTTTGTCTAATCCTCCCATTAGAAGATTAATGGGGATGAATTTAAGCCACTGGGTCCAGGACTCAAACTGGTCGGCGAGAACAGGCCTTCTTCAAGAACCAGCTCCATGGCTCCTGCAATCCAGCCATTTTGGGGGAAACGGAGAAATGACGAGGTCCCACTGATAATTCAGCCTCTGGCATAGAAAACTCACGTGGTAGGAAGACTCCTTTCAGGCCTCCTCTCTCTGTACCTGTCTTTGTCTCTCTCTACCTCTGTCTCTGTCTCCTCTCTCTTTTTTTAAAATTTTTGCTTTTTAGAGTTTTTTTAAGGTAAGGCATCTTCCTGGGTCTGTTGGCCCCTCCTAGACCTTTATCTTGTTAATAATTCCCTCACCCCCCTCCCAACCCAGGAGAGGCAGAAGGGGACAGATCAGGCCTTCTTCAAGAACCAGCTCCATGGTTCCTGAAATCTAGCCATTTTGCGTGGAGCTTGTGCACCACGCGGTTTTCTAATTTTTGGGTTTTATTGAAAATTTATGAATATTAATTTTTTTTAGTTTTACTTAAAAGTTTTTCTCTTCATATTTTTTCTCTTTTTCTTTGTTTCTTGTCTGTTTTTTGCTGTTGTTACTATTTTTTCCCTCTCTCTGTTTCCTTTTCTACACACTCCTCAACCCTCAGATTGAACTTCCAAGTTTGGGAAGAAACCGACCATCCACCAGATGACTAGAAATCGCTGCAGGACCACAAGAAATATGGGGAAGCAGGAAAATACCTCTCCTCCAAGAGAAAAGGATAACTCCTCTTCATCCACACACAGTTCAATGGAAGTCTTGGAAATGTCTGATAAAGAATTCAGAACATTTATAATGGCAAAGCTTACAGAGATGGAAGAGAGGAGAGACAAGGAACTACTGAAGAGGAAGGAGAAAGGAGTTGAAGAGTTCCAGGAGGTGAGGAAATTCATGCAAGATCTAAAAGAGGAATTTCACACTTTACAAAAGAATCAGATGGAACTGTTAGAGATGAAGGCTATAATACAAGAAGTCAAAATCTCCCTTGAAAGTATTAAAAGCAGACTAGATCATACAGAAAATAGAATCTCTAATGTAGAAGAGAAAATGGTTGGCCTAGAAAAATCCACCGCGAAGACTGAGAAAATGGCCCAAAAATTTGAGAATAATATGCGAGAAGTACTAGATACCATCAAACGTCCAAACATCCGGATAATAGGCATCCCAGAAGGTGAAGAGACTCATAAGGGCATTGATAATCTATTCCATGAAATCTTACAAGAAAATTTTCCAAACCTGGAGAGGCACTCAAAGATTCAGTCCCAAGAAATACAGAGGACCCCAAATAGAATCAACCCAAGAAGATCTTCTCCAAGACACATTATAGCCAGATTGACCAAAACCACAGACAAAGACAAGATACTAAGACTGGCAAGAGAAAAAAGGCAAGTTACCTACAAAGGGTATCCCATCAGACTAACGGCAGACCTCTCATCGGAAACAATGAGAGCGAGGAGAGAATGGGAAAATGTATTCAAAGTATTAAGGGAAAAGCAATTTCAACCGAGAATTCTGTACCCAGCAAGGTTATCGTTCATTTGGGAAGAAAAGACACGAACTTTCCCAGATAAACAAAACCTGAAAGAATTTACCAGCACCAGACCGGATCTCCAAGAAGTTCTTAAGGGAGTGCTATGTCAGTAAAATTAAATGCAGACACACAGAAATAAGAGTTCAGAAACTAAGAAAATGGGCAACTTAATTGTAGGGCCAAAAGCTGGAGTTGAGTATTACATCCCAGATTTCAATCTGGAACATCGAACCTCAACAGATACAGAAGAAAGATTAAGTACATGAGACTGAACTGATGAAACAGTATTCTACGACTTGACTAAAATATTGCTGCTTTTCTTCTAAGCTTTGTTGTCTGGTTTTAAGGACTTTTGTCCTGTCTTCAGCTATCAATAGATTCATGTTCCGACTTTATTGATGATAACATGCATGATTAAGCCACTATGCAGTTTATCCTAGATGGGAAACCACATTTAGTATTTTGTGATGATGCTCAGGGAATGAATGTAAATTTAAAAAATAATTTCAGAAAAAAAAGGCATTAAAAATACCTATTTGATGACTGCAGGAAGTTATATAGCCCTAGCTAGGTGCTACTTTATAGTATTTTCATTCTATTCACTGAGGTTTATGCCTAAAGTCAGACTTGTGTTCATGGATATGTATCTATCAGCTGTGCTTGCTATTGAAAGTATTTAGATTTATTAAGATATTTAGTGAAACAATAAAATGGGGGAGGCATAGAAAGCAACAATGGATACCAGACACAGTGTGGGAGGAGGGTGGGAGATGGCAGAGGGTGAGATAGGGAATCAAGGATGGGAAAAAAGGCAAAATATACAGAAAACAAGAAATGGAAAGTTATTTGTTGACAATAACACATATGTTGATGTGCCTGATTGAGCCAATATACAGTGTATTCTGAATGGAAAAATCTCATTTTGTATGCCATAATGATGTACATTGAATGAATGTAAATAAATAAATAAATAAATAAGATTAATGGGAAGATGAAATATTTTACATTGATAGATTAGAAAACTAAAACTTGAAAGAGGTTTTGCACCTTACACAAGGTCTTCGCTCCTAATGAATGATAGAGTTGGGATCAGAACTCAGGGCAATCAGACTGTATTGCATAGACTTTTAGCACTACTTGGTATAGCTTTCCTTTATAAATACTCAGTTTGTACTTACTTTGAATAGCCATTTGTGTATACTGTCTGTGTTATCTCACCAATTAGTTTATGAGCTCTAGGAGGGCAGGTATGAAGGATTGTATCGTCTTTGGAACCTTCCGCCATCACGCCTCACATGGCGCAGGTGCTTTAAACACAAACATAAGTTGAATCAGAGAACGAACCATCCAATTCCTCATAATTACTTTAGGCTGCATACACAAACACATTTTTTAGAGTCTAAGACATATATTATTAGCAACCAAGGCTTAAAAGCCTCCTTTTTAAATTGTTTTGAGTGGTTTATTACATAGTTGTTGCCTGCAAACAGTGTGGCTAGAGCAGCCTCAGAGAGTAAATGATCACTAGTTGCTTGATACAGTTTCATCTTGTGTTGTGCTATTCACAGGACTGACTTAAAAACAAATCAACAGAAGTTCCAGTTAAGGAAACCTGTTCCTTTGCACAAAATGTAATATTTTCTAATTAGAGAGTCAGAAATTTGGGAACTTGAAATAAATCACAATTTTAACTTTTGTTTCTTTTATACATGTTTAGGTTTTGTAGGTCTGTTTAATTTGCTGCTTTTATGGCCAGGATTCTTTTTACTTCATTATACTGGATTCGAGGACTTCGAGTTTCCCAATAAAGTGGTATTAATGTGCATTATCATTAATGGCCTTATTGGAACAGTTCTCTCAGAGTTCCTGTGGTTGTGGTATGTACTGTGATTTGTTAGTTATCAGTTTAGTGGTTTTGGAGTAGTTTAAGCATTTATATTTCTTCTTTTAAAATTTCTCCTGTCTTCTCTGCTTCCCCTAACCCTGCATTGAATTGAATTAAATATATTAACTCCATTAGAGCAGGGTCTTTGTGTGCCCATTGAATAGAGAAGTGCCGTGCACATATAAGGAACTCCATTAATACTTGTTGAATGAGCATATACAAAAGTATGAATGAACAAATTTGAATGGTCTGAATTTACAATGGGTTTTAGAACACAGAGTGCTATGCAAATGAAGGTTGTCAAGTAGATGTCAAACTTATATGTGCGCCAGGTATGAATGCAGAGGTCTATGTGAGAATCTTACTTAAGAAACTTTCTGATACCTGTTTTGTTGTTCGTAGGCCTTTTGTTTTTTTCTCAAGGCCTTTCATATGGATGAGCTAGATATGTAAATTATAAACTCTGATTAATTTGAGATCCCAGTTCCCATACTTAGATACATTATAAGATCAAATATATTGATATGTGATGATAAGCTTAAAATCATTTGAAAGTAGTATCTTATTTGGACTGTGGGAAACTGCAATTACAGGTTTATGGTGTTTTCACCTAATAGGAACTTAAAAAGAAACATATATTGTACTTAACCTCCTAAGTGAATATTATTACATACTATTAATAATTGAGACCACTGACTAGTTTTCCCTTCCAAAAGACTGCAACAGAAATAACCTTTTCCATGAAGTCTTCCTTAATGTCCTGCCTGCACTCCGCTCTTCACCTCAGCAAATTAAGAAATATCACTGCTTTCCTGATATCCTTTATACTCATTCAATTTAATGCTGTACTTAAAGATTTACATTGTATTGTAGTAATTTACGTATTTATCTAAACTCGATTGCTTCTCTAATACTCTTCTATAAATGGATTATATCATGGTCCATTTACTCATTTATTTTTCCTTTTCTATATATACTTTAGATACTCAATTTTTTTAGCCTGAGATACTAATAGTTGACAAAAGGATTCAGCCATCAGCTAAACAGCAGAAACTTGATTAAGTAAGCATGTTTGTTGTTTTTGTTTTTTATTTAGTCTTGAGTTCACCAGAGAGAGACAGAGAAAGGGGAAGTGAGAAATCATCCCCCGAGGGGATGGTCACACTGCAGTTCCTTCTCTTCCATTCTCCTCTTGAGATTTTAAGCATACATGCACACACACCCAGTGTGATTTTCAAACTGCTGAGTCTAGGACTCAACCACAGTTGGCCATGTGGGAGTCCAGCGCCTTAACCACCATGCTTTCTACTGGCCCCCTAAACATGTATTTTAATACAACCACTTAGACTTTTTATTATAGTACTTTGCATGGTAAATATCCAAGAACATGTGCTGTATTTAAAACAACATTTATATGATGCCCAAACCCACTTTCACAGAGCAATTTATGAGTGGCAGAAACCACTATTACTTACCTCCACTTTACCTTGTAAGTAAGGACTAATTGTCCAACCTGTGTTTAGTATTTCTAGTGACATTATATCAAGAGATAGCCCCTTTTATTTTAGGGTAACAGTATTCTATTATATACTGAGCTAGAATTTACTTGCCTATAACTTCCATGGGTCAGTGGTCTTAATTATATACATAGTTGTTTTATATTGGCTTATAATTTATTTTTCTTCTTATAAGCCCAAATTATTATGCTTTAAAAATGACTTTTCTCTCTGTACCTGGTATTACATTTACTGTCAAGTAAACAAAATTGCAGGCAAAATGATAGAACATATAAACTAGATTAAGGGGCAGTGGTAAAACACTACACTCTGGGAGGCTAACCACATGGGATGGTTCCCAGTTCATATCCAAGACTTCCCTGAGTATACCCAGTCTGTACATGTGCCCGTGAACCAGGGCTGGCTGAAGCTTTGGGTGGATTGTAATGTTAAGACTTTGTTGGGGATGCTCTCTCTCCTTGGCTCATAGAAGAAATAAATAAGTAAACTTTAAAAAAAAAATGGGAAACATCAGGGTAACATTTAAAAATATATATTTAGTTCTTTGCTAAGCTTTATCAGAGAAATAACACTTTTTATTTTGTTTTCATGAGAGTGAGATTTTTTGCTTGTGTAACAGAATCACACATTGGTTTATCACTTTCATAAAGTCTGTATGTGAGGTATTGCTCTGCAATTTTAACAATGCTATTTTCTTTGATAGCTTTGTAGCATCACAAAACTGCAAGAAATCTATTCAACATTAAAAAAGATATATTAATGAAACATGGAGACTAGAAGATGGTAAAATGGTTACATCACTGGACTCCCATGTAGTTGACCATGGTTCAAGTCCTGGACCTGGTGACTTAAAACTCATGCTGGACACATGTGCATGCGTGCCCAAAATCTCGAGAAGATAATGGAGAAGGAATTGCAGCGTGGCCATGCCTCCTTGGAGGGTGATTTTTGGCTTTCTCTCGCTCTTTCTTTTTTTTTTTTTTTTTTTTTTTGAGAGAGAGATTTTTGCTGTAGGGTGTATGCTTCCTCTCCAGACAGACAGAGCGAGAGAGAGAGATAGAAAGTGAGAAATCAGGGGAAATGGTCACACTGCAATCCCTTTTCCTTCATTCTCCTCTTGGGATCTTGGGCATGCACACACACGCTCCCGGTATGAGTTTTAAGCCACTGGATCCAGGACTCGAACCACAGTCAGCTATGTGGGAGTCCAGTGACATAATGACCATTATGCCATCTGCTGGTCCCATCTTTTTTTTTTAAGAGAGGTGTTTGCTATAGGGCATGTGTGTTTGCCAGAAAGACAGAGAGAAAGAAGGTGAGAAATCGCCCTCCACAGGGGATGACCACACCGCAATCCTTTCTTCTCTTGTCTCCTCTTGGGATTTTGGTCATGCATGCATATGAGTTTTAAGCTTCTGGGTCTGGGACTCAAACCTCAGTCAACTATGTGGGAGTCCAGTGATGTAACTATTACGTCTCAAGTCTATATTACAGAGTGTTTAGTTAGTGTTTTTCTTTGGTTTTAAAATTTTTTAATATGGAAATGTGTATTTTCCCTTTCTCTCTTTTTTAGGGGCTGCTTTCTTACCTCATCGTTGATAGGAACACTTGCACTAAGCCTTACAATACCTCTGTCCATAATAGCTGACATGTGTATGCAAAAGGTAAGGCAAATGACTTACTAGATATTTTAAGTATATTGCTAAGACAGACCTAATCAAAGCTAAGGGATCTGACTAAGTTACAAGAGATACGAACATCAATAGTACTTGATGGCTTTTATCCCATGGTACTTTACTATAAGACATATAAAAAGTGAAAGAATGGATATTCTCCTGCAATTTAGCCTTTCAGTTTTTTTAAATAAATTTCTAAATTAAGGGCAATATTTTTATATATAGTTCTACAATGTTTGAGCTAATTATGTTCCAAATGTCCTTTGATAACTCTGTGATATACAGTAGGAGATATATTTGATAACATAAATAGTAGTATTTGGGTTTCTAAGATAGACCCAGAGGTTTCTTAAAACTATGCTAATACTACTTTAGATCTGAGGGGCACAAAAATAATATTGTTTTCCAGTGAATGTACATTTCTTTCTGGACTCAGCAGAGCAGTTGTTCCTCCCTTCTGTGACAGAAGGTCTGGGTACGGGGATTCTTGTTGTAGCTATTGACATTAATAATGCCACAGTAAAGAGAATCTGGGTGTCAGCAGCCTAGAAGGAAAGAGTTTTCAGTGTTCCCAAGAGTGCTGTCTAATGCTGAAAAATGGAGTGCAGTCATCTATGATGTAGTCCAGCATTTGTAAGCTTTTAACTCCAACCCCTCAGTGACAGAGGCATGCATGAGCACATAAGTGTATTTGGTTTAATATAACTTGTAAAAGGAAATACTTGAAAGTTCAAAGACTTATAATGTGTACAAGTAATAAACAGAGTTCTTTAAAGCTATTTGTCTTTTAGGTCTTAGTTCAGTATTTTTTTTTTTCTTTTTTTAAATTTGCCAGAAGACATCTGCACTCACCAGAGAAAAAGAGTGAGAGAAAAACAAGGGGGGAAAGCACTGTCCCACTGAGGCATGGTCATGCCACAATCCCTTGTCCATTGTATTGGAATCTGCGTCACACACACACAGACACACCGCTAGTGTACTTGTTTTCAAGCTCCTGGGGCCGGATTTAAACCAAAGTCAGCCATATGAAATTTGGCTTTTCTTAAACACAAGACCATGGGAACTAACCCTTGGTGCAGATTTTTTTTTTTTTTTAAGAGGTTTTTGCTATAGGGCGCGCGCACTCGCCAGACAGAGACAGACAGAGATATAGAAAGCGAGAAATCACCCCCTGGGGGGATGGCCACGCCGCAATCCCTTCTCCTCCATTCTCCTCTTGGGATCTTGGGCACGCATGCACATGTGCCCAGTGTGAGTTTTAAGCCACCGGGTCTGGGATGCGAATCGTGGTCGACTACGTGGGAATCCAGCGACATAGCCATTATGCTAACTGCTGGTCCCGGTGCAGTTTTTAAAAATAAAGACAAAATTCTTTCAATGAGATGTATACTCATTTAAAAAAATTTTTTTGGCTGATATTTAAATTTGTTACATGGTTCAGTAAATTTCTACTTGTCACGGATAAAGAATGGAGCTCTTTTTGTGAATTAAGTGAATTAAGTGTCATATATCACGTTTTCAATGAATGTGAATATTATAAAATATGCATAACCCTAAAATTATACTTTTAATTATATTCTTTTATAGATTTAAGTGATATCCAGGTTCATCTCAGGTTCATAATCCTGAATGTCCAGCAAAACAGTTCTCATGAAGTTGGGAAGTGCTGCCCACTGAAGGATTTTGGTAGACTGCTATATAATCAAAGTCACCATGCTGAAATTTTTAGAATATAAGCTTTTTTTTTTCTTTTATATTTTTGTCTTTGAATGTGTGCTCTTGCTGGAGAGAGAGAGAAACAAAGAGAGGGGAAGTGAGAAATCATCCCCTTGGGGGAAGGCCACGCCGCTGTCCCTTCTCCAGTCTCTTCTCAGGATTTTGGGCTCACACGCACACATGTCCAGTGTGATTCAAACCACTGGGTGCGGGCTTAAACCGTGGTCAGCCATGTTGGAGTCTAGTGTCTTAACCACCATGTCAACTTGCTGGCCCCACAGAAGCTTTCACAGAGGAAAAAAAAAAATCTAAAGGTTATTTTAGTTTTTATTTTATTTTTAAATTTTTAAAATTTTTGTTCTTTTTGAGAGGTTTTTGCTACAGGGTATGTGCGCTCGCCAGACAGACAGAGACATAGAGACAGAAAGCAAGAAATCACTCCCCAGGGGGATGGCCACGCCGTAGTCCCTTCTCGTCCATTCTCCTCTCAGGATCTTGGGCACGCATGCACACGTGCCCGGCATGAGTTTTAAGCCACCGGGTCCGGGACGCGAACCGCGGTCGACTACGTGGGAGTCCAGCGACATAGCCATTACGCTAACTGCTGGTTCCCTATTTTTTAAATTTTAAATAAGTTGTGTGTGCCCACCAGAGAGAGAAGGGAAGTGAGAAATCATACACACACACATACATTCCCCTACCCCCAGCCCCTGGGATAGGTGGCCTCACATCAATTTCTTGTCTTTCAGTCTTCTCTCAGGAATTTGGGCTTGCACTATGCACTTACATACATGTGCCCAGTGTGATTTTCAAGCCACCAGGTCTCAAATCCTGCAGCTGGCCATGTGAGATCCAGTGTGTTAACCCCACACCACCTACTGGCCACAATTTTAGGTAATTTTATAAAAAAACTGTCACAGGGAACCTAATTTTATTAAATTATTATGTAATTTGTTTAAGCAAATATTTTAAGATGAAGATAAAACATAAGAAAATGGGAATATATTAGAAAAACCTAATCATAGGGACCAGCAGTTAATGTAATGGCTATGTTGCTGAACTCCCATGTAGCCGACTGTGGTTTGAGTCCTGGACCCAGTGGCTTAAACTCACACCAGGCGCATGTGCATGTGTGCCTAAGATCCCTCCAGAGGCATGTGCGTGCGTGCCCAAAATCCCGAGAGGAGAATGGAGGAGAAGGGATTGCAACGTGGCCATCCCCACCTTGAGGGGTGATTTCTCTCTTTCTGTCTCTCTTGTCTTTCTGGTGAATGCACACGCCCTATAGCAAAAACCTCTCAAAAGAAAAAAAAAAAAAAACTAATCATAGAGTCTTTTCTTTTTATATCTAGAATGGTAACCAGTTGAATGATTTGGCTGGACTTTTGGTAGGGATTGAGGGTAAGGAGATAATTTCTGGGAAAAGTAGCAGAAACCTGATGATAGTAAGAGAAATATTTTGCTTTCATGGGATTTTTTTCCTTTTTTGGTTCTGATAGTCAAACACATTTATATTTAGTTTGTGAAATTTTAGCACTCATTAACATTGTGCTCAAAACAAATTTTTTTTCTGTAAGGCATGTGTATTCACCGTGGATAGAGGGCGGTGAGAAGTACAAAAGCACCCCCTCCCCCATCTCCCCAGAGGAAAACCATGCTACAGTCCCTTCTCTCAGGATTTTGGGCATGCATGCATATGTGCCCTTTATATTTTTCAAGCACCAGTTCTGGTACTTGAACTGCACAGTCAACCATGTGGGATCCAGCCACCTTAACCACTACACCATCTGGTGGCCCCAGATTGGTTATTTTAATCCATTTATGATTATTTTGTAATCATATAATAGGAAATATCCCTGGTCATATTCAAGATTTACATTCTAAATATGATCAGGTATATTTAAGATTAGGAAACCTTTTTGTTTACTTAGGGTTTTTTGTTTTAATAACTGTCTTCATTTCATTGTCTTCATAGCTTATTGGAAATCAAATTAGAAGGTTTCTATTGTGGGACATCATATAAATAATACTTGTAATATTGATAGTGAACTTTGTCTTTAAAAGTCATCTAGGGTTTTTAATCTACCTTTATAAAATTTGCATTTATCTAGTTATGGTACAAGGTTTTTAGTTGAATATTCATGAAATCATCATATAAACTACATCTACATTTTAAAATCTCGTTATTTATAAGTTTTTCATACATTTTCTGATCCTCTAAATGCATCATGGTTTTTCTAGATTATTAAGTATTCTGGCAAAATTTCCAGAATATGTTATACCAATAATTTGATAAGTAAATGATGGCTTTTCTTATAAGGTTGTTGGAAAAGTCTTGATGTATTTTTATATATTTTTCTATACAAAAAATGCGTCATGACTTTCTTAACAACCCAATAATTTCTCTTAGTGACTCCTCATTCCTGGGTGTTCTCAGGCCGATTCAGCTTGTGTGTGTGTGTGTGTGTGTGTAGCCTCCGTGTGTGTAGACTATACAAATAAGGCATACATGCTAAACATTGATTGAGTGGTTAGTTCCTCATTAAGGACATTCTTCTCCCCAAATTCCCGAACTATAACCGTGCTATTAAATGGAATAGTTGATGTTTTCCACCAGAGGGAGTCTTGGCCTGTGATTTCAAATCTTTTTTTTTTTTTTTTTTTTTCAACTCTCAGAGTGCAAGCACTGTTTCACTCCCTATTTTAAAGGAAGGGCTTACTATTTCCATTATTATATTTAAAGCAAATCACCTACATTGTACTTGTGTCTCAGTAGTAATCAATACAGCTCCTTCGACAGTTATTTCTGATCTTTAGTTGAGTCTAAATGGTAAAAGTAAACCAGTGAATGGGAAGAATAATTTTTTTGTTTTGTTCACTTTATGGCATTTCATTATTTTTAATTTTCTTTGCAACCTCTAATAAAGGATGGAAGGGAGGGTGATCAGACTTGGGTGACATAGCACACTCCTCACTACTGAGGCTTATCTTGTTCCTTGTTCTCTCTAGTTAACACTCATTAGTGAAAATATCTCTCTCCCTCTTTCTCTCTAGTTAATGCTCATTAATAAAAATATTTACCTTTTCCTTTCCTCTCCTCTCCTCTCCACTCGCCTCCTCTCCTCCCCTTTCCCATCTCCTCTTCTCCTTTTTCCATACCAGTGGATGTATGCTACATGCATGTGTGAGAAAGTGAAAAATGCATACATACCTCCAACAGGGCCCAGTCACACCAAAATCTCTTCCCCAATTCTCTATACTGTCAAAATCCTGGGAGCACCTGTGTGTGTACACCTGGTATATACTTTCTTTCAGGCCCCTGGGGCCAGGACTCCAACCCTGATCAGCCATGTGGAATTAGGCTCCCTCTGAACAGTGCCAACTACTGCATTACAACGCCAGCCTTAGTAAAATATATCTATGTATTTTTTATTTTACTTGGTCATTACTTAACTTTGAACTTTTTTTCATATGTTACTTGATAATAAGTAAAAGCTAGCATTGAGTGTCAGAATTATTAATAAAAAGGTTCTAAAAGTTGAATTAGAGTTTCATTTGTTTTGGGAATAGTCTTAAGAACTGTAGCATAATAATATATACATTTAATTGCCATAGAGTGTATGCAATCACCAGAGAGGCAGAGAGGGGGATAGCATCTCCCCAATGAGGCATGATTATGCTGTAGTCTCTTTTCTTCCATTTCTCCTTCCTGTTGGGATTTTGTTGGGCATGTACACACACACATCTGGCATGTTTTTCAAGCCACTTGGGCTGGGATTTGCATCATCATTGTCCATGTGACTTCCAGTTCCCTTAATTAACTAGGCTGTGGAATGGCCCAACATATTTTTTTTAATGTGAGCTTTTTTTAAATTATTATTAAGGTTTTTGCCATAGGGCATGTGCACTCGCCATAGAGAAAAAGAGAGAGAGAGAGAGAGAGAGAGAGAAAGAGATAGTGAGAGGGAAAATGAGAAATAACTCCCCAGGGGAGATGGCCACACTATAATTCTTCTCCTCTCTGGATTTTGGACATGTACGCACATGTGTCTGTTGTGATTTTCAAGCCACTGGGTCTAGGACTTGAAGCACAGTTGGCCATATGGGATTCCAGTGCTTTAAGCGGCATGTCACCTGCTGACTCCTTAATGTAAGTTTTGGAAGATCATTTCAGAAGCTGAGGGAGAGGGGTCCATTTGAGAGTAGACAGCAGTAAAGAACAAATGGGCAATATAGTGTGTAGGACAAACATTTTACAGTGGCTCTTTCTGCTCTAGGTGTATAAGTTCTCATAAATGAAAAACATGCTTTCTTGGCTTTCCTATAGCCAGTTTTCCAAACAAGAAGTGTTGTTGGTAATTTAGGCAAGTAGAATTATAAGTTGAAATCCTGAATCTTTATTTTTATTAATGATATGCTGAATATATTGTCAGTGCTTAGTATTATTTTGGTATTTTAATATATTCCTGCTCGTTTTTATAATGGACAACTTATGATAAAGGGGGAATTGCCTTCATAATAACTATGGATTAATTTTTTTATGTGTATTTTATTCTTAGGTGCAGTTTTCTTGGTTATTTTTTGCAGGGGCTATCCCTGTATTTTTTTCATTTTTTATTGCAACTCTCCTATGCCATTATAATAATTGGGATCCTGTGATGGTGGGAATCAGAAGAATTTTTGCCTTTATTTGCAGAAAACATCGAATTCAGAGGTAGGTTTACCTCTGATAGAGATTTTTTTAAAAAATAATGTTTGCCAAACTAACAGTCACATCATGCTTGCTTAGCTTTTAGAGATTTTCTTGAGGAATAATTGAAACATTATAATCTATCTATGTGTTATGCTAATAAAACTAAAGTAACTTGTTCACATCCTTATAAACTAATTTGTTCAGATCCTTTGAATGATAAGATAGTTTCATCATAAATACTTTTTAGAACAAATGTTTGGTTCATAGGTAACATCAAAGTATTTACAACTTTGCTATAATGGATTTAAATGAAGAAGACTTTTATTGGTTTGAACATAATTCATAATAGAGTATGATAGCCTTGCTTCAAATTTTCTTTCTTCAATTTTTTATTTTATTTTTAAATTTTATTTTACATTCACTCCCTTTGGATCATTATAGCATACCAAATGAACTTCCCCATCCTGAATATACTGTACACTGGTTTAATCAAAGATATCACCATGCATAATATCAACAGATTATTTTCCATTTTTGTGTCCATTGAATGTTTTGCTTCTTTCTTTTTCTTCTTGATTCTCTCCCTCTTACCCTTCCTCATGTCCCACCCTCATTCCACACTATCTCTAGTATCCACAGTTGTTCTCCATGCCTTTATACTTTCCAGTCTTTCTGCCATAGAGTTTGTTATATATTGAATAGGGACATCCAGTGCCTCTCTTTCATAGTCTGACTTGCTTCACTTAGCAGTAAATCTTCCATGTTCATCTACTTTCGATCAAATGCCAGCATCTCACTGTTATTTTAATGGCTGAGTAGTATTCCTTAGTGTGGAGAAAAGGGAACTCTCCTTTACTGTTGGTAGTAATGTAAATTAGTACAGCCACTGTGGAAAACAATATAGAGATTCCTCAAAGACCTACAAGTAGAACTATTATATAATCCTGCAGTTCCACTCCTGGGTATCTACCCAAAGGATAGGAATGCACTCAGTCAGAAAATCCATGTTTATTGCAATATTATTCACAATTCTTTACTTTTAAGAGAGAATGCATTTTACTATAAAAAGAACTTGGGACAAGTTGTTGAGAAATCTTCCTATAGTCTTAGTCTGCTACTGACTTGCATTCTGAATTTATAGCTTGAGACAGTGAAATAGATTATGTTGAAGGTTCCTTTTCAACTCTAAAGTTTTCCTATCTTACGCTTTTCTTCCTTAAGAATTCCAGAAGACAGTGAACAGTGTGAGAGTCTCATTCCCATGCATGGTGTTTCTCAGGAGGATGGAGCTAGTTAGCTGTTGTCTGCAGTCCAGGTTTGTATGAAGGCTGGTGTTGGTGTTGTATTTAAGATTTTTATAATATTCAAAGTCAAAATTGATTTCCCATAAATTAATTGTTTGAGGGATAGTACATTGCTGTAAAACTCAGTTTCATAGGATTTTTGTACTCACCTTAAGTTCAAGTATCACATATTAAATATCTATACTATGACATATATTTTAGCATTAAGATTATTTGCTTTTTAAAATATAAAGTAAAAGGGACCAGCAGATGGCATAATGGTTATGTCTCTGGACTCCCGTGTAGTTGACCACCATATGTAAATAAAAAGATGACATGCACATTTATAAATATAAAGATGAAAGAAAGTCAAAACTCTGGAAATCATAATTTAATCATGTTTCTATGTTTTTGTTTGTTTGTAGCTTGATAATGGAACATTATACAGCGAAGAGACAATCTTTGGCAAGTTTTTGTAGAAAAATGTTTCAGTGCCTAATCTGAAAAATAACAGTTTCAGTTCTTTGAAACTCTAAAATATATTTTCCTCATATCTATCTTCTTCATTTTCACAATGAAGTACTTTGCTGTGTAGCTGTGTACATATCACTACAGTTATAGGAAGTTCCTGTCCATAGTCCATCTGAAGGACCAACCTGCCTTACACATCTCAAGGAATTCAGTTATTAAAATCATTTGAACTAATCAAGGAATCAAATCCTAATGTTCTGGAGACTTTATTTTCACATATTTGTTAAATTCTGAACTGTATAATGAAAATATTTTTAAGAAATGATTTAAATATATAGATCAGTGTTTCTGACAAATGAAATGCTAAAATAAACTGCCTGCAATAGGTACGGATTCTATTTCTGAGTTTTATGGAATACTGCAAGGTAACAATAGAGAAAAAAAAGTTTATGCAAGAAGTATATTCATGCAAATTTGGTGGGACTGTAAAATGAATAAATATTTGAAAAAAGTCTGGTTCACTTACACTACATACACTGTATTATTTCATAGCATTAGGTGCCTTGTATTTTAAATCTGTGACAAACCATGACAAATTTTTAAAGGGGAAGTATTATTGTAAAATGAATTATGTATTTCTAAAGAATGTATTGCTGTAAATGTAATTGATAAAGCTCTGTTTAATTTAGAGTTTTGAAGAAATATTCTCTTCAATTAAGCAATTTTCATAATGGAATGATTTAAATTGAAGTGATAAAGAGTATTATTAAAATAAAATGTTTATATATGTATTTGTGTATTAGTAGATGTATTGCGTGATTTCTAATTTTTTCGTTTATAAATGTGCCAGATTACTCTAGAGCTAGATACCACTTTTTAAATAATTTTATTTTTTCCAAATAATTTTACTAGTTAACATACCAAAGGAGAAAAATGCAAGAAGGGATTCTACTTTAAAAAATCATATTTGAATTTTTCCTTTTCTAACATCAAATTAAATATCAAATACTCCCAATTGCAACTCTTAAACTTAGGTCTTACATGTATTTACCGTGTACCTGCTCTCAGGTTATATTTGCAATAGACATGAGTAAGTACATGTCCTAGGATTCACTGGTTTATATTTTTTAAGTTGCTAGAGGGAGCATGCACTTGCTGGGGAGAGAGAAAATGAGAAAGCATCTCCCAAGGGGGATGATCATGCCACAGTCTCTTCCCTATTTCTCCCCCTCTTTAAGATTTTGAGCATGCATGCATCCACACCTGGCATGTTGGCCACATAGTTGGCCATGTGGGATCTAGCTGTCTTCACTACCATGCCTCTGGCTGCCCAGTTTCACACATTTTTGATGAATTAGAACCCATTTCTTTTTCAAGTTTTATGAAAATACTTCAGTTTTCTTTAAAATTCTTTAATTTAGTGTTCTTAAAATTGCATCAATGTTACTGTGCATCTGAAATGAAGCTTAGCCAGCTTTCTGCTTAGTCCTGAGAGCTTTCATATTAATTTAAAAGAGTGTTTATTATATTAAATAAATAATATTCACCCCCAGGGGATGTCAGAAGCTGACAGATGTCTAATCTGGTGTTGCCAATTATCCTTAATCGAAAAATAATATTGATTTTTTTAAAACACACGTTTGACCTGTTTACCTTGACAGAATAAAGACATATAGAGAATGTAGATTTGTAAGGAATTTTCCTTTCTTAAACATTTTTTGCTATAGGTGCATGTGCTAGAGAGACAGAGAGAGAGAAAACACCCACTACTCTGAGGGCAGATGGCCATGCCCTAATCCTTTTCTTCCATACTCCTCTCAGGGTTTGGGCACTCATGCACATGCTCCTGGCATGTTTTTCAGGCTGCTGGAGTCCTACTGGTCTGGGACTCAACCACACTGCCATGTGGATCCAGCCACTTTAACCACCATGCCACCAACCGGTCCAGTAATTAGAATTTATTGAGGGCCAGGCCTATAGTCTAGTGATTATAGGAGATAGATTACACGTGTTGACCAAGGTTTGAATCTTGGCCCCAGCAGCTTGCAAAATATGTGGGGGATGTGTGAATTTGTGCTCCAAATAGCAACATGATGGAAAACGAAGGAGAAGGGATTGTAGTAACCACACCCTTTTGGGGAGGTCTTTCTTTCTCCCTCTCTCTGTTGTCTCTCTCTCTGTGTGTGAATGGGCCCTTTGGCAATTCAAAACGATGACAAAGAAGTTAATGAAGTAACATTTCAATTACTCAAAGACTGATTTTGCTTGAAGTTTATTATCTATGTACTTCTATTTTCTGTTTTTTGGTTTAGCAATTCACAAAGCCCTTCAGCTGCTATAGGGTAAAATAGTTTTAAATTATTCTGTAAATGTGGTAGGAAAAGAAGTTGGACTTGGAATATTTTGTTCATGAGTTCTATGCTCACATTGTTACACAGATGTATGTTGTCACTCAGGATTCTGAAAGTAGTAACTTTTAGTGAATATTCTTCATAAGTCCTTATCAGGTTTCTTCTACTAGGCTGGCTGCTTTTTTTTTTTTTAAACTGAAGAATAACTTCATTAGAAGGAAACATCATGGGACCAGCAGATGGCATAATGGCTACGTCAGTAGATTCCCACGTAGTCAGCTGTGGTTCGAGTCTTGGGCGCGCGTGTGTGCATATGAGTGCTCAAGATCCTGAGAGGAGAGTGGCAGAGAAGGGATTGTGGCACAGCCATCCCTCGGGGTGATTTCTTATTTTCTATCTCTCTGTCTCTGGCGAGCACATGCACCCTATAGCAAATATCTCTCTTAAAAAAAAAAGGAAACACCATTAAGTTAATTAACAAAAAGTATGCATTACTGTTGTTTCGTTCATCTACCTATTATTTAAATGTTGTTTTTGAATACCGTAGCCATGGTAAATAAGCATTTAAGGACTACTTTTCTGCACCTTTGTAGATAAGGGTTCATCTCAAGAAATGAAAGTTCTGCTGGGTTGGGTGCTGGGCAGTGGTGCAGTAGTAAAATGCGATGTCTGGGAGGCTGGTCCACATGGGAAGGTTCCAGGTTCACATCTGGAGACTTTTCTGAGTACACAGAGCATGCGCATTCATGAGCCCATGATCCGGGGTGGCTGAAGTTGGGAGTGGATCATGGCATCAAGACTCTGTTGGGGTGCTGTCTCTCTGCCTCCCTCTCTGTCTCTGATGCTCATGGAAGGAAAATGAAAACTTGAAAACAAAAAGTTATGCAGGGTTCTGTCCATTTTGTGAATTACTTAGAAACTATTGGGTCATCAGAAAAGTCAAGGCACACTTTTGCATAGAAAAACATCGAAAAGTATGTCATGACTTTTCCAAGGACCTACTGTGTAATAGTTAACATACGAAGCCTGCCCATCACAGTGACTACCTAGCAGGGCTTTGGAAATGCTGGGGAGAGGTACAACTTGAGTAATTGCCAATGACCTTCCTCTGTCAGAACAGCGTTAGCCTGTAATTACCCTTTTCTGAATCCAAAGATACAAATGGGAATTTCTGTTACCTTGTTTTCCATCTTTGACTTTCTTCCCAAACGTAATTTAAATCCTGTTACTGAATAATATTTCAGATTATGACCTTTGTTGAAGGAAGTCTTATTTTGTCAGTATTTTTGTTAGATGAACATTGGAATCTCAACTACAACAAAATTGAAAAGTGAGGCAGCCTTAAAGGTGCATAGATGAATGGTTTGTAGAGCTTAGAAAAGCCATTCGGTACATGTAATACACCATACTTTTCTTTCATGTCAATTTTGATTTTTTTTTTATTGAAAGATTGGCTTCTGTCAGCCTGACTCAATTAGTTCCTTGCATTAAACTGATTTCTCCTTGGCAGCTGAAGAATAAAGTTCATTGTTTCTGTAGAAGTGAGCTCACAAGGTTGAAAGTGAATGTTCTCAAAGGTATACAGCCTTGTTTCAGGAGGAATGCTAATGCCCACTTTAAAATCAATCATGCAGAGCCAATTGGGGGTTGCAAGGTATGACTCCTCTGGATGCCAAGGGTTTTCATAAGGCACTGCGGTAAGGCCTGTGGCATGAATCCTTAGTGTGCTGGTCCAAATGAAATGTCTTTAAAGAAGCATAAAGGAAGAATTAATTAGGAAATAATATTTATCCTATATTCATATTAGTAAATAAACAAAATGTTATTTTCATTTTAAAGAATTCTAGTTATAATCCTGCTTCATTTCTCCCTACTCCTCTTTTGAAATATTCTTTGTTACAAAGTAATCCTTTAGGAAAGAATTCACAAAAATAAGTGACGAATATTATCTGTAACATCCGCACATTTAACTTAGATAGCTAATATATAGTGTGGTGGTTTTTAAAGTGGTTATATGGCATTATGAGATGTTTCGTTTATAAAATTTGAAATTGGTATTCTATTTTAATATATAGGTCACATCTGAAAATTCCATTTAGATAAGTTGAGGTACTTTTTTTTTTTTTTTTACACAGACTTGAAATTTTTTATTTTTTTACTTTATTTATTTTTAATTTGACCAGAGGAAGAGAGAGAGAGACAGACAGACAGACAGAAAAAGCAAGCTGCGGGAACCAGCAGTTAGCGTAATGGCTATGTTGCTGGACTCCCACGTAGTCGACCTCGGTTCGCGTCCCGAACCCAGTGGCTTAGAACTCACGCCAGGTGTGTGTGCATGTGTGTCCAAGATCCTGAGAGGAGAATGGAGGAGAAGGGATTGCGGCATGACCATCCCCTCACCCCTGTCTCTATGTCTCTCTCTGTCTGTCTGGTGAGTGCATGCGCCCTATAGCAAAAAAAAAAAAGCAAACTGCCAAGTCTGGGACTCAAACCATGGTTGGCCATGTGGGAATCCAGTGCGTTTAACCACCACACCACTTGCTGACCCCAGTAACTTTATGTTTAACCTTCTGAGGAGTGATAGTCTGTTTTCCAAACTGGCTGTTCCATTTTATATTTCCACTAGCAGGGTTCCAATGTCTCTCTATCTTCACCACATTTGCTATTATTTCTCTTTTTAATGATATCCATCCCAGCGGATTTGAAGTAATATCTCATTGTGCTTTTGATTTTGATTTTCCTGATAATTGTGTTGAGGGCTATTTCACATGCTAACTGGCCATTTTTTATAGTGGCTTTTGCATCTGACACATCCAGCAACATTTTTAAAACACAGAGTAAGTTTTTCAGTGCTAAGGCAATTGTTCTGATGTGCTTTCTTTTTCTCCCTCAGACCTACTATGCTCCATTTTCTGGTATTTTTTCCAAATGCCGTATATACATGTAAACAGTTTGACTTGACTTTGGGTTGCCCACTGTTAAACCTAATTTAAACAAAACACGTGGAGACTTTGAAAATCCTTCAGTATAATCCAGTACTTAAGATTTTGCTAAAGCAAGTGTTTTTTCTAACTCCTTGAGTTGCATATTTCCATAAGTAATCATCATCCGGATTGTATCCTCTTCTGTGGCACTTTTGTTGTTTTTGAATTCTTCCCTTGCCCAGTCCTTCAGGTATTTGCGATCAGAATCACTTGGAACTTGCCAAATGGCTTGCAAAATCCTTCTGTACAGGAGGAGAACTTGTTGCCTTCTCATGAACTGCTTCAGTGTTAACGTCGCCAGGGGGTAAGCGGGCAGCGGCCATGTTCGCCAGGCGAGCAGGGTGTCCTCCAGACGTGAAATATTTAAACACAACATTTCCTATTTTATGGTCAGTCTTATTTGTCTGTACAGTGTTTCATAAATGTATATACACAGGAACTTTTCTTTTAACTCTTTTAAGAGCCTTTAATAAACTAGGGACAGAATAGGAATTTATTATACATTAAAAACAAATAATGACCATTGGAAATTTGCTGTAGTTTTGTTTTTTGGTTTTTTTTTTGAGAGGTTTTCGCTATAGGGCGCGTGCGCTCGCCAGACAGACAGAGAGAGACATAGAGATAGAAAGCGAGAAATCACCCCCCAGGGGGGATGGTCACGCCGCAATCCCTTCTCCTCCATTCTCCTCTCGGGATCTTGGGCACGCACACACACGTGCCCGGCGTGAGTTTTAAGCCACCGGGTCCGGGACGCGAACCGCGGTCAACTACGTGGGAGTCCAGCGACATAGCCATTACGCTAACTGCTGGTTCCCATTTTGCTGTAGTTTTAATGTGAAGTTTTGCCATTAGGAATAAAGATTGCATGAGGATTAAAAATTTTTGAACTTTTGACTCATTCTGATTTTTTTGGTCATTGAAAAATTATCATTCATGTATCTTATAAACTAAGCATCATTTTAATGTCATTACATTTAAAGAACAATGCTTTCCTTTAAAATTTCCTGTATTTAATACACATTAAATATTAGAATGTCAAGTAACAAAATCATTGAAATATTTATAAGTACAAATTACATATGTAAAGTAATTACTACTCTTGGGTTAGGCATATTTCCTGATTTTTTTTTTTGTAGTGCGCATGCACTTCCTGGACACAGAGATAGAAAAAGAAGGAAAGTGAGAAAGACTTTCCTGGAGTTTGGGGAACATATGCAATGTGCCTGGTGTGTTTTTCAAGTCTCCAGTCCAGGACTTAGAACCATGCAGTCGGCCATATGGGACCCAGCCACCTTAACCTCCTTGCCATTTGCTGGCTTCCTGAAAACTTTCAAAAATTTTTAATTGCCTGAGGGCTCATGTGCTCACCAGAGAGAAGTTAGGGGGATGAGGAAAGTACAGTGTGGTGTGGTTATGCTTCAATCTGGTCTCCATTTTTCTATCCTGTTTGGATATTTGGCAGTCATGCTCATGCATCTGGCATGTTTTGTTTCAAGCCACCGAGGGTGGGACTCAAATTGACCATGCAGGGTCTGGCTAACTTAACCACTGGGCTACCAGACAGGTCCCATTGTAGTTTTATATGAAAATAGCAACATTTCTGATGACAGCATTTTGAATTTGTGGTGGCACACATGTGATAAGATTTTTGAATTAGGGATTTGGGATAAGAAAGCACTCAAATGAAGACATTTTCTTCATTTTTTTTTTTTTTAGGAGAGATGTTTGCTATAGGGCATGTGCACTTGTCAGAGAGACAGAAAGTGAGAAATCACCTCCAGTGGGAATGGCCATACTGCAATCCCTTCTCCATTCTCCTCTCAGGATCTTGGGCACACTGCACACACAACCAATGTGAATTTCAAGCCTCTGGGTCTGGGACTAAAACCACAGTCGACTGTGGGAGTCCAGCAATGCAACCGTTGTGCCATCTGCTGGTCCCTCTTCATGGTATTTCAAACATGAAAACATAAAACTTTCAAAATGAAACTTTTAGCAGATCACCTGATGAAATTTTTAGCTTTTAATTTTACATGTGATTTCTTTCTTAAGAACTATTTTTAATAACTTACATTCTGGTCCTTGAATGGAAAACATTCAGTATTTTTGTCCCTGGTTTTCCTATACCTAGTTTAAATTATGACAAGTAATAATAAAGTCAGTCATGTGAGAGTATCCATTAAGTTTAGTGAGTCTTTGCAAGGCAGGCAAATATTTGTTCCAAGAGTCTTATTTTTTTTTTTCTTTTTTTTTTTTTTTGAGAGATTTTCACTGTAGGGCGCGTGCGCTCGCCAGACAGACAGAGAGAGACATAGAGACAGAAAGCGAGAAATCATCCCCCAGGGAGGATGGTCACGCCACAATCCCTTCTCCTCCATTCTCCTCTCGGGATCTTGGGCACGCACGCACACGTGCCCGGCGTGAGTTTTAAGCCACCGGGTCCAGGATGCGAACCGCGGTCGACTACGTGGGAGTCCAGTGACATAGCCATTACGCTAACTGCTGGTTCCCCCAAGAGTCTTATTTTGACACTAAATGTGAATAATTATTTAGACTTGTACTGCTGGTATTTGCTTACTTGGAATAAACTCCACATTTATTTTTATTATGAAAAAATCCATTATCAATAAGGTCATATAATGTCCAAAACAAAATAGTGTTGAAAGCTATCATTGTCTTAATTATTCTAGAATAAATATAAATGTTAAATTCATTTTTTTTTTTTTTGAGAGAGGTTTTAGATATGGGGTGTGTGTGCTCACCAGAAAGACGGAGAGACAGAAAGTGAGAAATCATCCCCCAGGGGGATGGCCACGCTGCAATCCCTTCTCCTCTATTCTCCTCTTGGGATCTTGGGCACGCACGCACATGCGCCTGGAGTGAGTTTAAGCCACCAGGTCTGGGACTGGAACTACGGTCGACTACGTGGGAGACCAGTGACATAGCCATTATGCCAACTGCTGGTCCCCTGAAATATTAAATTCTTTTGACCTTTGTCATAGTGTAAAATCATCTATATTTGAATATGCATGCTCTAGGCAAAGCTGCAGAGAGACAACATGCTCTAGAACAGTGGTGTTCAAACCTGAGCATCCCTCAGCAGCACCTGGCAGGCTTTTACACAGATTTCTGAGACCATCTAGTGTTTCTGATTGAGCGAGTCTGGGCGAGGTCTGGGAATTCACATTTTTAACTATGTCCAGATAATGTCACTGTTGGTCTCGGGGCGGCACTTTGTGAGGAAAACATCCCACAGTGCTGTGTGTTTATGGAGGAACTGACTTTGAGGTTGGATTCCCTCTGTTACCATTAGTAAATTTACTTGAGAGTAATTATTAAATCCAGTAGGTCTGCATTTCCTTAGCTGTGAAATAGAGGTTAATGCTACTGCCTGGGGCTGTAAAAAATGAGAACATATAGTGTGCTGCCCAGCACACCTGGGTGCTTGAAAAAGGTGGACTACCCTGGTCAGTGCTCCTTTCCCTGTTCTCAGCTGCAAAATGAGGAGCTAAACTAAAAATCTTGTAAGTTTCCTCCTATTTGAAACATTTTGTGATTCTAAAAGTTCTGTTGTTTAGAGAACAGTTTGAATCCCTGGCATCTTTATGGAGGGTGAGTGTGTCAGAAAAACAGGCAATGTTTTCGAAGTTACTGTTCCTATTAGCATCTCCATTACATTACCCCTAGTGACCTAATGAATGTTTAAAATAGGTACTTTTCATTACTTGGATGATTTTTAAACAGCATCAAATCAGCTGAAAAACAAAGCTAATATTGTGAATTTGATTTAATACAGCTCATACAGTATTTTATTTAAATTGGCAGAAATTTATAAATTATTATCAATTCATAATCTTAAAAACTGGAATGCTAGAAGTACCAGACTACAATAGTATTAGATTTTACCTTTTTTTTTTTTTTTCCAAAGAGCGATTGTTGTGATAGGGAGCATGAACTCACTAGAAATAGAGAGACAGAAAGCACGACCCCTCCCCCAGGGGGGACGGCCATGCTGCAGTCCCTTTCCCATTCTCCTCTCAGGATTTTGGGCATGCATTCACACGTGCCTGATGTGGGTTTCAAGGCACTGGGTGTGGGACTCAAACTGTTTTCAACCATGCGGAAGTCCAGGGCCTTAACCACTATGCCATTCACTAGCCCAGATTTTCTTATCTTTTAATTGCCATTTTGTTAGGAAAAAAATAATAACAATTAGAGTTCTTTTGTCTTTGCCCAGCCATCTAGATCTGCTATACCTTAATATGAAGAGTTCAAACAATACTAAGTGTCTATTTTGGGGATCAAGAGGTGTGGAAGTTAAGTAAAGCATTTGTATCCACCCGGAACAGTCTTCACCTGCTGCCCTCTGGGTAACTGAAGGATGAGCACTAGTGGCATGGTGGGAGGACTTTCCCCACACATTTGATATTGCTTCTGCATTTGAAATGCCTACTTTTTAAACACTTGAGCCGAGAGAAACCAGAAAAAATGTAGACAGGACATGAAATTACTAATTCGTGAAATGTCTGACATGCACAAGAACACGATGTTGGTTAAACATTCAAATAGTATAATCTGAAGTGAGTCTTGGGCCAGCCTTGTGGTCTAGAGATCCCACTTGGCTGACAGCAGTTCAAATTCCAGTCCTAGGGTCATGGTGGACATGTGTGTATGCGTGCCCGAATCCCAGCAGGATGAAATAATAGAGAAGGAACTGAGGTGTGACCACACTGTTGGGCACTGCTTTCTCCCTCCCTCCCTGTCTTTCTCTCTGGAGAGCACACGTTGCTTTTGGCAATAGGAAAAACAAAAAGAAAGATAAAATGAGTCTTAAAATTCAAATTAATTTTAGAGGTTTGGCAACAATACTTGGGACCGGGTACATTTAATTTACATTTCTTTGAAGTCATTTTGGTGCATCTTAGTGATTGTTTGCTTTAGTATAAAGAAAATCTCTTGTAGTCTATTCCTTCTGACTAATAAAGCTAAAGTAATCAAGTATCAACACACTGTGGTTTGTATATTTAAGACAAAAGTGCATCATTCTGAACAAGTTGCAGCATTTGATCTGATAGGTCTGTACTGAGTAATAAGTAACTATATGCAAATACTCTCAGGAAAATTATGCTTAGTTTAGAAATCAAATCAACTCACTTATGAAATCTAGAAATCCAGAGGTAATGAAAGTCTAGCTTATGCTTGTGATAAATTAAAGAAACAGTGGTTTTAATATATTTTCCTTGCTGTAATTTTTTAATTGCCAGAGGGCATATGTACTTGCCTGAGACAGACGTATGGAGAGAGAGAGAAAGCACATCACAATGGTGTGTGATCATGTCTCAACCCCTTCTCCTTCATTTTTGTATCCTGTTGAGATTTTGAATATGCATTTACATGTGCCCAGCATGCTTTTTAAGCCACTGGGGCCAGGATTTGAACTGTAGTCAGCCATGTGGGATCTGGTTTCCTTAATCCCTAGGCTATGGGGCTGGCCCTCCTTGGTGTAATTTAATGCAGATTTTACCTCAATTTTATTATGAAACTTAATAATATTACTCCCCCATCTATTTAATAAAATTAATATTTTCAGATTCTGGAATATTTAAAATCTTAAACATAGTTATAAAATTAATTCTGATTACTACTTCTGTTACTAGCTATGTTATACTTTAGGGCCAAAACTATCCTAGTTCTGTTTGCAATTTGAAACATTTATTTTTATACAATATAATTTGGGAAACATTATTTTATATACTTTAACCAAATGTAAAATATGTATGGATCATCTTAATGTACTATTTGTGTAAAGTCATTTGTATATTCGATTTATAATATGTATTCTCTATTTTAGTAAAAATACATAAAAACTTTAGATCTACCCTTGTGGAAACAAGTATTTGATTTCTAAAGTTTTATGAAAACATTTCTATTCATTTATTCTTTCATGTTTTTATCTCTAAGATGTATCTCAGGTATTTAGTAAGTAGATCTTCCTATGGAGCACATTGCTCAGCTTTGAGAGGCTAAACATTTAACAGTGAGTTGCATTTTAAGCATGTTAAGGTCTAAAGTCAACATAAAAGGTAGAATTTTTGAATAATCAGATTACTCTTGGGAAGGTTCCATGTAGGAGATCTACATTCCATCTCACAATAAGGCCCTTTGATAGAGTTTTTACTTTGGACTTGAAAGAGCTCACAATTTTATTGAGTATTACAGAAATCACAGTTCTACAAAAAAAAAAAAACTTGTATTTTTTTAAGAGAAATTATTTTGCTATAGTGTGTGTGCTCAACAGAGAGACAGAGACACAGAGAGAAATCCACCCCTGCCTGCCCTGGGAGATGCTATAATTCCTTCTTCTCTATTCTCCTCTCGGGATCTTGGGCACACACATGCACCTGGTGTGAGTTTTAAGCTGCTGGATCTGGATCTTGAACAAAGGTCGACTACATGGGAATCCAGCTATGAAACATTATACCATCTGCTGGTCCCAACTCATGAGTATTTTAAACAGAGCGAATTAAATACTAAATAGGTTTCTTGGTTATTGAGAGAGCTAAGAGGACAAAAGAAAGACTGAGTTGACTCCAATGAGGAATAGCAGAAAGCCAGGGCTATCCCTAGGCTGGTGGGGCAAAGGGAAGAAGTGTTCACAAAACCCAAGACCAGGGTCACCCAGAGCAACCAGAACAACACTGGGGCAGCATGCAGGAGACCTAGAGGTGATGCAGCTGGAGGCAAAGGAGGAGAGGGAATATTCTGGCTCTTCTTTTTAAAAATTTATTTATTTTTCCATCTTTCTTTGCATTTATTGTCTTTTAATGAAATTGAACATCTTTTAAAATCCTGATAAGACATTTGTACATCCTCCAAAGAAGATTTCTTGTGATCTTTATCCATTTGTCTTGTTTTAAAAAAATGTTTATTATTTATTTATTTCTTCCATAAGCAAGAGAGATGAAAGGAGGGAGGAAAGGAGGCAAGGGGGTGGGGGGGGGGAAGAAGGGAGAGAGAGACAAAGAGAGAGAAAGAGAGAGAGAGAGAGAACACCTTAACAGACTCTTGACACCATGACCCATTGCCAGCTTCATTTATCCCCAGATCATGGACACACAACACATATGCCTGGAATGCTCAGGGAGGTCTCAAGATATGAACTCAGAGTCCACCCATGTGGGTTGTCCTTGCAGAGGGTTGTATTTATTGCTGCACCACCATCTGACCCCTACCTTTATCCATTTTTTAAAATTTAATTTTATTTGTTATCATAATCTTTTTTATATTACATTGAATCACATATATCTTTACAGTGTATTACATTTCTTTTTTCAGCACGATTACCATGCATATCAGTCAAGACTGGCTCTTCTTTTGTGCTACTGACTCCGACTGGCAGGTCCTGACTGGACACCAACAGGCACAGGAACTTGGAAGAGCTGACGCCTGCAGCCTCAGTTGTCAACTTTCCTGAGTTAGTCAGAGGAAGATCGTGTGTCAAATGGGCCCAGGAGTGGCAGAGACACTGAGTAGCTGGCTTGCACTGGGGGACCCACCTGCATAGACAACACTTACTTTTAAGCAATAGAATCACAGCATACAAAGTTGTTGCGGTACACAAATTATACTGGAACCAATATTGGTTAGTCCTCAAGTGTACTCCAGAGAATGGGATTAGGGGAAATGCCAGCCCTGGATTTCTGCTTTTCATTCCATCCCCGCTTCTCCTCTACTTATTCCCCACCACCTTCCTTTCCCTTTTTCTCCCCACAAACCAGGCTAAAGGGAAGGGGATAGTATTGTCTCTTTGCAACCAAACATAAATATAGAATTATACATTTTAGTTGATTGAAAAGATAAAACATCCAGGACAGTATTTTCATGGAAGTGTTGAGAAAGAAGAAGAAAGAACAGTAATTTCTTAAGTATTTTCTTAAATGACTCATGAAAGACTGAAAATGGAATCAAGAAGACAGTGTTCTTAAAGCCTTGCTCTTACTTGAAAATTACTTCTTCACTCACTAATTACTTTGAAAACTCACCATCTAGCTGGTCCGTGGTGGTTAAGGGAGCTGGAGCTCACATGGTTGGCTAGGGCTTGAGTCTCAGACCCAGCAAGTTGAAAAACATGTGAGGGCTATGTGTGTGTGTTTGTGTGTGTGTGTGTGCCCAAAATCCAGAAAGGAGGGAGAAATGGAGGAGAAGGGATTGCAGCACGACCATTCCTATGAATGAGAGAAAGCATGACCATGCTTTTCTCATTTTCCCTCTGTCTCTCTGGTGAATATGTATGCCCTCTGTCTAGCAAATTGAAAAAAGAAAGAAAAATCATTCATCAACCCTGCTGTTCAGAGATAAAAATATAAAACCCACACCAGGCAGTGGCATAGCAGTAATGCAATTGGACCCACATGGGAAAGGTCTGCGTCTGTGTCCCAGGGTCTCCCTGAGCATGCTGGGTGCATTCCCCTGTGACCATAATCCAGGCTGGCTGAGGTGGCTGGGTCACGATGTGAGGAACTTGTTGGGGGTACCAGTTTCTCAGTCTCTGTCTCATGGAGGAAATAAATAAACCTAAACAAGACAAAACAAAACATAAAACGAGTCCATTCACCCTAACATTGTTTTATGACTGGAAGGGTCTCTAGAGAACATCTAAAAGCAGGATTCGAGTGACCATGTGTCCTCAGGACTTGCACAGACAGTCCCAGTTACCATCTGGTGTCCTGGTATGATCATTGATGGTGCCTGCTCCTTTCACTTTCAAACATGTCACAGTGTAGATGACAAATTACATGACCACCCTATTTACTCCATGTTTCTTGATGACTACACTGCTGACAAAATTCACCTTTTCTGACTACCAATCTTGTGTTTTTTCACACTAGATGTGAGTGCTTTCATAAAGGAAACAATATCAGCCAAAAATTAATCCTGGGTCTTGTGTCCAGGTCTACCTTGAAAACATTTTACCATTTTCCTCCTGTACTGGGGTTTACATAGATGTTACAGAACTTCACAGAGGGAACAAAGAACCAGCTTTAACTGACTTGCTTCATGAATGACTCAAATTTTCCTTCCAAAGGCCACAAGCCAGTTATTATTATCAAGAAACACATGTTAACAGGCAAATATTGTCTTAAATTGGCATTAAGGAGAAGCGTGTAGAATAAAATCTAGCCACATAGATCCAAATTATCCCCAAAGCTAAGAGGATCTAAAATACATAACAAACACTCCTTCATAAAAACTAAGTAAAAGCCTTGGGATCAGCAGTTAGTGTAATGGCTATGTCGCTGGACTCCCATGTAGTCGACTGCGGTTTGAGTCCCGGACCCGGTGGCTTGAACTCACGCCGGGCGCGTGTGCATGTGTGCCCGAGATCCTGAGTAGAGAATGGAGGAGAAGGGATTGTGGCGTGGCCATCCCCCCTGGGGTGTGATTTCTTGCTTTCTGTCTCTCTGTCTCTGTCTGTCTGGCGAGCGCATGCACCCTATAGCAAAAACCTCTCAAAAAAAAAAAAAAAAAAAAAAAACAACTAAGTAAAAGCCTTAACAGGTAAGTTGCTGTACATTCAAATAAACAAAAAAATTAGCAGGTCCTTATGCTTTTGTTAAAATAAATAACCAACTACTGCATCATCTTTGAATGTCTTGACTATCCTAGAATCAAGATGACAAGTCCTAAAATAGAAATAATAATTTGACTTTGGTGGGTGTATTTAAAAATTGCTGTGAAAAATTAGGTAGCAGTTACCACTTCCTGACAATGTATTCTGGGAATATTGATATCCCCCCCCCCCCCCCCGCAAATAACTAGGCTTAAGGAGAGGATGATGAATTATATGGGCACAGGTGAAAAAGCTTTCAAGGAATGTGCTTGGTGAGTAGTATGGAGAGTATGATCAGTGTTTTTAAAATCACCAATTATTAAAGCTGTATTAATGTGATAGAAAGGAAAAGAAGATTGATCTTGACCAATAGCACAAGTCCAGGCCACATTAAACCCAACTGAAAAATTTAGACGTACGCAGAGTACATTGAAGCATTTCAACAAACAAAATGAGGAAATACTGATGAGACATTTCCTGTTGGATGTATTTAGGTCAGGAGAACTTTTTTTTTTTTGAGAAGTTTTTGCTATAGGGCGCATGTGCTTGCCAGACAGACAGAAAGAGACAGAGAGACAGAAAGCAAGAAATCACCCCCTGAGGGGATGGCCACTCCACAATCCCTTCTCCTCCATTCTTCTCTCGGGATTTTAGGCACCACTGCACACACGCCTGGCATGAGTTTAAGCCACTGGGTCCGGGACTCGAACCGCAGTCAACTACATGGGAGTCCAGCGACATAGCCATTATGCTAACTGCTGGTCCCAAGACATTTTTTTTTTAAAGAAGTTTTTATTTCTTTCTTCTGAGAGAGAAAGAGAACCCCCAACAAGGCCCGAATGCTAAAATCTAAACCCAGCCTCAGCCAGCCCTGGATCATAGTCACGTGTGTGCCTGGTGTACTCAGAGCGGTCTCAGGTTGCACACTTGGTACCTTCCCATGTGGGTCACCCTTGCAGAGTGTCATTTATTTCACTGCTGCACCACTACCCAGCTGCTAACAGTACAGAAGGACATCAACCCTCCATTTTTGGACAATGTTTGCAAGTCAATGATTCAGTCTTAGGTATACTCATGTGTCCTGTAACCCGAGTTTTCAATTCAGATCATTCTTTTCTTTACACTTATTTCAGATGAATGATCTAAGTATAGCTATATGGAACGATTTCTCCATTTAAGTCCTGCTCAATATTAGTGTCCCACAAGATTAATTTAATGGGTATTCCAAAACAAAACATAAAACTCAAAGCTGATTCTAAATACATTAGAAACATGTTCACATGTCCCTGTTGCACTTCTAAAGTGAAACAGAAATTTTCACTGGACCATCATATGAAATATTTAATATCCTATACAAATAAAGGGGATTTTAAAGGGGAGAAGGGGGCTTTAAACATGAGATCTCATCTGCCGTTTTCTCCAAACTTAATCATTGATTCTTCCTTCCTCTACTATAAAGAAGTTCTTGCTTTTTGCTAAATGTCTCTTCATATGTGTATGCAGGACGCTTTCATAGATAGTTTTGAAAATACTGACAGAATGACTGATGAAAGGTCAGGAATTTTTCTGTATTTTTGTGTTGTTTTGAGGTGTTGGTAGAACTGTTTCCCTTCCTGAGAGAGTGAAAAGGCTGCATACATAGTTTTCTTAGGCACCGATGGCAGATTTGCGGTGCTCTGGTAAGACATTTTGTGTCCCTACTATGTATGAAGCATTTTTTCCTCTTTTTTTTTTTTTTTTTCTTTTTGAGAGATTTTTGCTATAGGGCACACACACTCATCAGAAAGAAGGAGACAGACAGAAAGTGAGAAATCACCCCTAAGTGATGGGGATGGCCATGCTGCAGTACCTTCTCCTCTGGTGTCCTCTTGGGACTTTGGGCACACATGGTGTGAATTTCTAGTCACTAGGTCTAGGACTGGAACCATGGTTGGCCATATGGGAGTCCAGTGCCTTAACCTCTATGCTACTTGCTAGACCTTGTAAAAAGTTTTTTTAGCTTCAGCTCGTAGTCAAACATCACACTGTGTAACATTGATAAGCATTTCAAAAGTAATATCTTCTATGCTTTTTACATTAGATTCAGAAAAACCTAGAGAAATTACTGCCAAAATGTCTCAAAGAGCATTAGGTAAATAGAAGCTGGAGAGGAGTGGGAAAGGTGGTAGCATCTAGCCACCGAGAATAAAACTGTGCTGAGATTTTCTAAGGGCAGTACTTTGCTACTGGGGTTTGCTATGGCTTAAATAGGTCCCCCAGAAATTCGTGTGTTAGAACGTGATTATATTGGCTGAACTGTGTTAGTATTAAGCGAATATTTAATTTCTCCATGGTGTCCCAGGATAAGGTCTAATGGGAGGTGATCAATCATGGTGATTGTATTATGGAGGCAACAGTCTCATGAATACATAACGATGTCTCAGGAGACCCAGTGAGTCTTAGTTCTCAAGAGGAGGGGCTAGTTCTTACAGGAGCTGTTGTTATAAAAGAGAGGTCTGTCAGGAGCTTTGTGTATCTCTGCACAAGCTTGTCATTTTCTGCAATTCCATCAGCCATGCTGTAGGCCTAGGACTTTGGACTTTCTGATAGCAGCATCATTAGTTTGAAATAAGTATCTAGCTTCTTTATAAAAATCACCCAGGTTCACGTATTTCTGTTAGCAATGCCAGAAGCGACTAAGACAGGATTTGATAAGTGCATTTGCTTTGAAATTGGAATTACTTTGCTGAGTTTTAATAATTAGGGAAGTATGTTTTCCTATATCTAAGAATATACATCAGCTAATTTAGGCTAAATTTGGAAAAATCATTGCCCTTAGCATATGGACTATAATAATAGAAACAATATCTTATAATACATATAATCCATAGCTTTTTAATCCCCCCCCCCCCCCCGCAAATAACTAGGCTTAAGGAGAGGATGATGAATTATATGGGCACAGGTGAAAAAGCTTTCAAGGAATGTGCTTGGTGAGTAGTATGGAGAGTATGATCAGTGTTTTTAAAATCACCAATTATTAAAGCTGTATTAATGTGATAGAAAGGAAAAGAAGATTGATCTTGACCAATAGCACAAGTCCAGGCCACATTAAACCCAACTGAAAAATTTAGACGTACGCAGAGTACATTGAAGCATTTCAACAAACAAAATGAGGAAATACTGATGAGACATTTCCTGTTGGATGTATTTAGGTCAGGAGAACTTTTTTTTTTTTGAGAAGTTTTTGCTATAGGGCGCATGTGCTTGCCAGACAGACAGAAAGAGACAGAGAGACAGAAAGCAAGAAATCACCCCCTGAGGGGATGGCCACTCCACAATCCCTTCTCCTCCATTCTTCTCTCGGGATTTTAGGCACC
Organism: Tupaia belangeri chinensis; assembly: GCF_000334495.1. NCBI lineage: Eukaryota > Metazoa > Chordata > Mammalia > Scandentia > Tupaiidae > Tupaia > Tupaia belangeri. The sequence goes on from NW_006159784.1 coordinate 1,541,122, forward strand.
ACTGCACACACGCCTGGCATGAGTTTAAGCCACTGGGTCCGGGACTCGAACCGCAGTCAACTACATGGGAGTCCAGCGACATAGCCATTATGCTAACTGCTGGTCCCAAGACATTTTTTTTTTAAAGAAGTTTTTATTTCTTTCTTCTGAGAGAGAAAGAGAACCCCCAACAAGGCCCGAATGCTAAAATCTAAACCCAGCCTCAGCCAGCCCTGGATCATAGTCACGTGTGTGCCTGGTGTACTCAGAGCGGTCTCAGGTTGCACACTTGGTACCTTCCCATGTGGGTCACCCTTGCAGAGTGTCATTTATTTCACTGCTGCACCACTACCCAGCTGCTAACAGTACAGAAGGACATCAACCCTCCATTTTTGGACAATGTTTGCAAGTCAATGATTCAGTCTTAGGTATACTCATGTGTCCTGTAACCCGAGTTTTCAATTCAGATCATTCTTTTCTTTACACTTATTTCAGATGAATGATCTAAGTATAGCTATATGGAACGATTTCTCCATTTAAGTCCTGCTCAATATTAGTGTCCCACAAGATTAATTTAATGGGTATTCCAAAACAAAACATAAAACTCAAAGCTGATTCTAAATACATTAGAAACATGTTCACATGTCCCTGTTGCACTTCTAAAGTGAAACAGAAATTTTCACTGGACCATCATATGAAATATTTAATATCCTATACAAATAAAGGGGATTTTAAAGGGGAGAAGGGGGCTTTAAACATGAGATCTCATCTGCCGTTTTCTCCAAACTTAATCATTGATTCTTCCTTCCTCTACTATAAAGAAGTTCTTGCTTTTTGCTAAATGTCTCTTCATATGTGTATGCAGGACGCTTTCATAGATAGTTTTGAAAATACTGACAGAATGACTGATGAAAGGTCAGGAATTTTTCTGTATTTTTGTGTTGTTTTGAGGTGTTGGTAGAACTGTTTCCCTTCCTGAGAGAGTGAAAAGGCTGCATACATAGTTTTCTTAGGCACCGATGGCAGATTTGCGGTGCTCTGGTAAGACATTTTGTGTCCCTACTATGTATGAAGCATTTTTTCCTCTTTTTTTTTTTTTTTTTCTTTTTGAGAGATTTTTGCTATAGGGCACACACACTCATCAGAAAGAAGGAGACAGACAGAAAGTGAGAAATCACCCCTAAGTGATGGGGATGGCCATGCTGCAGTACCTTCTCCTCTGGTGTCCTCTTGGGACTTTGGGCACACATGGTGTGAATTTCTAGTCACTAGGTCTAGGACTGGAACCATGGTTGGCCATATGGGAGTCCAGTGCCTTAACCTCTATGCTACTTGCTAGACCTTGTAAAAAGTTTTTTTAGCTTCAGCTCGTAGTCAAACATCACACTGTGTAACATTGATAAGCATTTCAAAAGTAATATCTTCTATGCTTTTTACATTAGATTCAGAAAAACCTAGAGAAATTACTGCCAAAATGTCTCAAAGAGCATTAGGTAAATAGAAGCTGGAGAGGAGTGGGAAAGGTGGTAGCATCTAGCCACCGAGAATAAAACTGTGCTGAGATTTTCTAAGGGCAGTACTTTGCTACTGGGGTTTGCTATGGCTTAAATAGGTCCCCCAGAAATTCGTGTGTTAGAACGTGATTATATTGGCTGAACTGTGTTAGTATTAAGCGAATATTTAATTTCTCCATGGTGTCCCAGGATAAGGTCTAATGGGAGGTGATCAATCATGGTGATTGTATTATGGAGGCAACAGTCTCATGAATACATAACGATGTCTCAGGAGACCCAGTGAGTCTTAGTTCTCAAGAGGAGGGGCTAGTTCTTACAGGAGCTGTTGTTATAAAAGAGAGGTCTGTCAGGAGCTTTGTGTATCTCTGCACAAGCTTGTCATTTTCTGCAATTCCATCAGCCATGCTGTAGGCCTAGGACTTTGGACTTTCTGATAGCAGCATCATTAGTTTGAAATAAGTATCTAGCTTCTTTATAAAAATCACCCAGGTTCACGTATTTCTGTTAGCAATGCCAGAAGCGACTAAGACAGGATTTGATAAGTGCATTTGCTTTGAAATTGGAATTACTTTGCTGAGTTTTAATAATTAGGGAAGTATGTTTTCCTATATCTAAGAATATACATCAGCTAATTTAGGCTAAATTTGGAAAAATCATTGCCCTTAGCATATGGACTATAATAATAGAAACAATATCTTATAATACATATAATCCATAGCTTTTCTTTGGTAAATTTTTGCTTTAAGAGCTGTTGAGCTAATCAAGGAAGAAAACAAGATGAAGACCAAGACCTGCTTATTTTTGCTGATGAGAGAGGAATTTTGATTCATAAGCTTGGAGCTATATTTTATTCAGTAGGAATTTGCTATTTATTCTAAGAAGTAATTCTACTTGTATCATATTTTTGCTTCCTCAATGAGTATGTTAAATGTTCTTTAAAATTGACATTTAAAAACACTATAAATATATTAAGTAGAAGTTCTCTAATTGAGAGTTATAATTTAAATATTCAAATATTTATGTGGATACCTACTGTTTGCAAAGCTTAATACATTGGTGAACAAAGTAGTCTTTAATCTCGAGGCATTTATGATCTATTGGAGGGAATGATAAGAAAAAATATGAAAAAACAATAGAAATAGGTTGTGGCAGTTGCCATTATAGAAGGCTGTGTGCGTGTGTGTGTATGTGTGTGGTGGTTTGGGGGTGTGTTTTCTTGGCCCATGGGAGAAATGAGGAAAAGCTTTGCACAAAAAGTGGTGTTTGAGATGGACTTTGAAAGCTGGGGTCAAACTCTGAGGGGTGCCATTGATATGTGGTAGATAAAAAGTAAAGAAATGAGTAGAGTTAGAAACATTTGTGAGTGAGGACAAGCAAGTCATACGGTTTGGCAGGAGTTGGAGTAAGTGTTAGGGAACAATGGGAAATACAGGTAGAAAAGCAGATTGTGAAATACTTTGTATCAATCAGTTTAGACAAAGCTAGACTACAGTAACAAATGGATTCTTCACATCAGGGAAATACTGCAAGCTTAATCCTCCCTTCACTGTGTTTCCTTTTGTGGGTTGCCTACACCTCTGCCCCATGGTATCTTTGTTGAAGTAGCAGCCCCTATCCCAGCTCTCTTCAGCTCTGGCTGAGAAGGAGATAATATGCAGAACTGTGCAGGAGCTGTCATAATATCTATATGAAAGTGTCATGTGTTAGTGCTGCTCCCATTGCACTGACCAAGCAAGTCACATGGTCAAGCCTCCCATCAGTAGGGTAGTAATATATAACCCTTTCACAAAAAGGAACAGCAAATATTTTGGACAATTTACTGAAAGCCTTGAAAGCCAGCACACATCTTTTTTTACTTTAATGCTTTAGATGGTTAGGAGCCATAACAGGATTTAGGGCAAATTCATGTAGTTTGGTTAAAAAAAATTGGGGCATCTAGGGTTTTTTTATGGGGTGCGTGTGTATATACATAAAGAATTTTCTAGGCTGCTTGTTGTAAATTCAGGTTCTGGACTCCAGAAAGTCTGATTCAGAGATCTAGCAATTGGTAGTTGTAGCAAGCAGCCAAGTGGACAGTATGCAGAGTGTTCACAGACCTCATGTTAAGAAGCCTGGGTTAAGGAATGAGAGGAGAGCAAGCAAGTGCAGGTGACATGGGGCAGTGAGTGAGAGAATGGAAGGCCGTGTTTGAGTGCAGAAGCCGAGGTGCAATGTGCACATAGTAGGTGGCCAGTACAGAGGCAGATAGTTAACTCAAAGATGAGAACAGGTAGAACCAGAATTGCTGAAGGGAGGATGCGACACAAGCCACCAGGAAACAGGGTACTGACAGGAGTAAGTCTCTTTAGGAACTGGGATTAAGAATATCAGGCAAAATTAACCCATGGTGGTGGGGCATTCATGTAGTTTGGTTAAAAAAAATTGGGGCATCTAGGGTTTTTTTATGGGGTGCGTGTGTATATACATAAAGAATTTTCTAGGCTGCTTGTTGTAAATTCAGGTTCTGGACTCCAGAAAGTCTGATTCAGAGATCTAGCAATTGGTAGTTGTAGCAAGCAGCCAAGTGGACAGTATGCAGAGTGTTCACAGACCTCATGTTAAGAAGCCTGGGTTAAGGAATGAGAGGAGAGCAAGCAAGTGCAGGTGACATGGGGCAGTGAGTGAGAGAATGGAAGGCCGTGTTTGAGTGCAGAAGCCGAGGTGCAATGTGCACATAGTAGGTGGCCAGTACAGAGGCAGATAGTTAACTCAAAGATGAGAACAGGTAGAACCAGAATTGCTGAAGGGAGGATGCGACACAAGCCACCAGGAAACAGGGTACTGACAGGAGTAAGTCTCTTTAGGAACTGGGATTAAGAATATCAGGCAAAATTAACCCGTGGTGGTGGGGCTGGTTGATGCTGCTACTTGACAGGCTGAGGCCACAGAGGAGGCCTGGGTTCATTCTAAAACTATGGTATGTCTACCTGTGGTCCTAGGTCCCTACATAGTGGGTGAGTCAGGAGGTTTATAACCTAATGAGACTCGGTTTAAAAACACCACACACACATACACGCACACAGAATATCAGGGAATCTTGATCTCTGAGAAATAGGAGGCAAGCCTTTGAGGTTAACTATTACACAAATTTGGTTTTGTATCTGGCCAGCAGGGGTCGCTACAGCAGCATATATGTGAATGGACTCAGCCTCCCAGACTTGAGTAATGTCCGCTCTTGTTGAATAGGATTATTAACCTGACCTACGGTGCAGGTTTCTGGTGTTTCATTTATTACTTTTATAGCTATGAACCTTCATAGGAGGAATTTTTAAGGTTTCTCCTTAATTATTAAGACACCTAGTTTTTTCTTTTTCTTTTTTTTGAACTGCCAATTCCTGTAGTCAAAAAGAAATTAATTCCACGGAGTTTAAGGGAATTATTACCCATTTATTGACTTCACTTGAGGCATAGAGTGGCGATTAGGACATTGAGGAGAAAAGACCCAGAAAGGAGAAAAGTGCATTTGTAGCATGACTCCTAGAAATAGAATTGCTGAGTCTGGGCTATGGATGTACATTTGTAAGATGTTGCCCTATTGCCTTTCAGAGAGATTGTGTCTATTACTTTTGCACCAATAGTACGTTAGAATCTTATTTCTTAACACTGAAAGCCTGCATGTAAGTAAGCCTTGCCATATTTGCCACCCTGACAGAGGAACTATGAAATACTGAGGTAATTTGAACTTACATCTCTCTTGGGGGAGGATGGCACTTTTTCATATTTAAATTCCATTTTAACATTTATTTTCTTCACTAATTATATGTACAATGAATCTTTTGCTTATTGTTATGTAGGATTTCTTTTTATGAGGTCAAAAGATTTAGTGAGCAATAGAGTAAATAAATTTCATTTTTCAAAAATGTTTAAGTAATGAATGAGCTTCAAGCATTTGGCCTCCCATGCCTGCTTACTTGATCCACTAATCACAAATTTGTTGGTCATACCTCTGCAGGTTTGTCTCAGGGGTGACAGATTTCTTTTGTGTTGTAGTTCATTTCAAGATGGAAAAAAGGGAGAAATTAAATGGTGATAAATGTGTGAACATGGTTGAAACATTTTTATGGCTAAAGGCAAGTGGTATGCTTAGAGTCCCAGTGCTTACAGTGGAACATCTTCCCAATAAATGCCCTGGGTATGATGGAGTATGATAGTCGGTCAAGATTCATTAGGCTCTCAAGTGAGAATGATTATGGAAGTTCCACGACTGATATTCCCGCCACTCCCAAGCATGTGTTCCTTAGTAATGTGATTACGTTTTTTAACAGGTTCCTGAATCTGTGACTCATAAGCTATACAATTCGCCCATTTGAAGTGTGCGGTTAAAGTGTTGAGTGTACTCATGGAATTGTGCAATCACGGCCAGCACTTTTCCACCGCGCCCAAAGGAACCCTCTACTCCTTCAATGCTTCCCTTTTCATCTCGTAACATCGCCAACCTTAAGCAACCACAAATCTGCTTTCTATCTCTGTATGTTCATCTATTCAGAACATTTCATATAAATAGGACCATACGGTATCTTTTGTGACTGACTTCTTCAGCATAATGCCTTCAAGGTTTGTCCATGTCATAATATGTATATATACTTTATTTCTTTTTATGGCCAAATAATACTACATTGTATGGATATATCACATTTTTTTTTATCCATTCATCATTTGAAGGTTTTTTTTTTTTTTCACATTTTGGCTATCATAAATAGTGCTACTATAATTTGTTTTTTTTTTTAGAGATTTTTATTATAGGCATGTGCGCTTGCCAGAGAGACAGAAACAGAAACAGAAAGAGAGTCAGCAACATAACCATTGTGCCATCTGCTGGTCCCAGTGCTAGTACAAGTATTTGTATACAAATTTTTACATTTGTTTTAATATATATTTTTATTTCTCTTAGGTATATACCTGGGAGTAGAATGGCCTGGTCACATGGTAGTTAGGTTTAATGTCTTGAGGAACTATTCAACTGTTGCACCATATGGCATTTCTCTTATTTATTTATTTAATTGTATTTATTCATTCATTTATTCTAATTTGACCAGAGATAGACATATATATATATATATATATATATATATATATATATATATATATATATATATATATATATATATATATATATATATATATATATATATATATATATATATATATATATATATGTATATATAAAATAGAAATATATTTCTTGGAGAGAAAGAAAGAGTACTCCCAACAGGGTCTCTATGCTGCAATACGCCTCAGCCTATCCAGTTACAGGCATGCATGTGATCAGGTAGCACACATGTGGTCACGGAGCTCCACGAAACCAGGATCTTGTCCAGTTGCATTACCAATATGTTACTCCCTGGTTCCATATTGTTTTTATGTGTGTGTTTTTTATTATAGCCATCCTAGTAGGTTGAAGTGTTACCTTATCATGGTTTTGTTTTATGGTCTGTTTGTGAGGGCTAATTTTATGTGCCAACTTGACTGGGCTATGGTGTTTCAGATAACTGAATGTCTGTAAAGGTGTTTCCTGAAGAGATTAGCATTTGAATTGGTGACCCAGTAAAGCCAATGATTCTGCCCAGTGTGGATGGGCCTCATCCAATGTGTTGAAGGCCTGATCAGAATGAAAAGGTAGAGGATGACTGAATTAACCCTTTGGACTATTTGAGTTAAGATATCCGCCTTCTGCTGCCCTCTGTCATCCTGTTTTTCAGACTTAGACGGGACTCTACATCATTGGCTCTCTGGTTCCAGGGCTTCATACACTACCACCAGCTTTCTTGTGTCTCTAGCTTGCTAATGGCTCACCATGAGACTTAGCTTCCATAAGGATGTGAGCCATCAATACCTTATAGTAGATAAAGAAGCAAATCTTATTGGTTCTGTTTCTCTGGAGACCTGACTAAACACAATACTTTTTAATTTTCCTTTTCTTTCTTACTGTGGTAAAATATTGCATTACATAAAATTGACTGTTTTAGCTATTTTTAAGTGTCATTAACTACATTCACACTGCTGTTTAACACTGTGGTTTTGATTCCATTTTCCTGATGACTGATAATACTTAGCATCTTTTTCCTGTGCCTGTTGGCCATTTGTATATCTTCTCTGGAGAAATGTTTATTCAAGTTTTTTGCTTTTCTTTTTTTAAAATTTTAATTTGCCAAAAGGTATGTGTGCTCATCAGAGAGAGACAGAGACAGAGAGAAAGAGAGAGAAAGCTCCTCACAGTGCTTGGTCACAGTGAGGCATGGTCATATGGCAGTCCCTTCTCCATCTTTCCATCCTGTGGGGATTTGGAGTATGCATGCACGTGTACCCAGTGTGTTTTTCAAGCTGCTAGGTCTCAGATCTAAACTGCACAGCTGTCCACATGGGATCTGGCTCTCCTAACTATAAGGCCATGGGGCCAAGTTTTTACCTCTTTGAGTCATTTATCTTTTTGTTCTTGAGTTGTAGCCACTCTTTATATATTCTGGCTACTTGTCTCATTGGTACTTGCAGGGATTTAATGTACAGAGGTAACACACAAAGAGAGGTCAATGCCATCAAAAAAAGACTTTTATTACATTTTCTGAGTGGAGGTGCCAAACTATGCAGGGCCACAGGGGAAACACTAGTTTGCAGAGAGAAGACTGGTGTCTCTAGCTTGCTAATGGCTCACCATGAGTTTCCATAAGGATGTGAGCCATCAATACCTAGTTTGCAGAGAGAAGACTAGAAGAGGACAGTATGGTCAGAGCCTTTTCTGAGGTTTCTGCAGGAAAGGCATAGCAGGCAGAGTAAGCACTTTAGGATTGGCTAGTTCAAATAATTCTGGTGAACTTGGGCTACAAGGGGAGATTTCCAGTTGCCTGTACCTGACCTTGGGGGTGATTTAGGGCAGAGGAAATACTGGCTTTTGGTGTGAAAGTTACATAAAACGGTGGGTGAGGGAAGAGCCTTAGATCACCCAGTCTACATCTAAGGAGCATTCCAAGCAGACTAACTTGCATGGAGAGTAAAAACTTTGGCTGTTGATTTGGCACTGTGAATGCCAAACAGATAGAAAGTAAGAAAGCAGAACAATACTGTACAGACCCTGAACAGATATATAGTAGGCAAATATATTCTCCCATTCTTAGATTGTCTCTTTTTCTTTTTAATGGCCAGGGTGTGCATGCACTCACTGGAGAGAGGGAGAAGAGAAGTGAAGCATCCCCTAATGGGGGATGGTCACACCACAATCCGTTTTTTCCTCATTTTTCTATCCCATCAGGATTTGAGGCACACAGGTGCATATGTGTCTGTTGTGTTTTTCAAGTTGCAGGAACCAGAATTTGAACCATGTGGGATCCTGCTCCCTGTGCACAGGGCTTAACTACTGCACTGTGGGGCCAGACCCTCTATTCACTTTTTGATATTATTCATTATGCACAAAACTTTTACATTTTGATAGTTTATTTTATTTATTTATTTTTTGTTGGTTATGCTTTTGGTTTCATATATAGAAATCCATTGTCAAGTTTAAGGTCATCAAGATTTAGTCCTATGTATTTATCTATAAGTTATTATGATTTGGCTCTTACTTTTAGCTCTTTGTTCCATTTTGAGTTACTTTTTTGAATGGTGTGAAATAAAGGTATATGCCTTTTTTGTTGTTTGTTTTTTTTTGCCATTGGACTCATGCATCCTTTTTTGTTGTTTGTTTTTTTTGCCATAGGGCTCATGCATTCGCCAAAGTGAGATAGAGAGAAGAAAAGTGAGAAATCACCTTCCGCCCAGTGGGAGAGCCACACCACAATCCCTTCTCTTCTATTCTCTTCTCAGGATTTGGGGCACACATTCACACATACCTGGTGTGATTTTCAAGTGACTGGGTTTGGGACTCAAACCGTGGTTAGCCACCTGGGAATCCAGCATTAACCACTATGTCACCTGCTGACCCTGAGGTATGTGCTTTTTATTAAAAAAAAAAAATCCATGTGGGGGCCAGAAGGTGCACTGGTGGTTAAGCTGCTGGATCCTTACATGGTCAACCATAGTTGGAGTGTCTGACTTGCTGGCTTGAAAACCACAGTGGACACGTGTGTGTACATGCCCAAAATCCTGAGAGGAGAATGGAGAAGGAATTACAGCATGGCAATCCCCCCTGGGAGTAATTTCTCACTTTCCCTCTCTCTGTCTCTGTCTCTTTTTAGCAAGCGAACATACTCTATAGCAAAAATCTAAACAAACAAACAAGCAACAACAACAAATTCTCTATGATAAAAAGAGAATCCAGTGCCTATGGAAGTCAATTTGCTGATACCTATTACAAGTGCATATCCTTCCCAATTTTACTCCTAAGAATTTACCATAGACATACATTAAAAGAATGTATATATAATGTTATTCACTGTGGCATTAATTTTTTTCTATAACGAAGCATTGCACATGCTATGGTTTGGATGTACTCCCAATATTCAAGTGTTGAGACTTGATTGATAAAGATGTTAAGTGAAAACTTGATCCAATTACGGTGTCAAAAGTGGGCACTTTGGAGAGGAGATTAATGATTAGGTGGTTAGAGCAGGAACCTCATAGTTGAGTTCTGGTAGGTTTATAAAGAAAGGAAATGAAACAGGCAAAAATCATATGGATAATGACATTTCTCTACTCTGCTCAAAGTCCTGTCTTCTGTCATTTTGTCATGTCTTTGGACTTTCCAGCCATCAGAACTATGAGTGAAAAAACCTCTATTTTCTTATAAATTGTCCATACTCAACGATCTCTGTTAGCGACACAATAACAGATTAAGGCAGCACACAAACCTAATGTCCCTCAATAGGATCTATGCAATAAATTGGAGGACTGTGAAAAAAAGAATGAAGCTTTCTTGTTCTGATTTGGAACACTCTCCAAAAAATGTTATTCAATATAAAAAATTAAGGGCTAGTACAGAATGTTTTTCAGGTATAACATTGGGACAGTAAGAATCTATATGCCCATTTCTTATATACATGTAAAGAAGCTCTGGAAGGGTTCGTAAGAAAACAAGAATGGTAGATTCCCACAGGGAGAACTGGCACTGTGCACATGAGGCAAGTGAGGGAGAGTTTTTCTAGTTCTTATTGGATTTGCTGTTTCTTTAAATATGGAAATAAATTATCAAGCAATCAGATAAATATATACATATGATAAATTTTAAAACAGACCTTTTATAGAAAATAAGGGGGCATGGGGTAAGAAAGTCATTGTCTTGGATGTTAAATATATTTTGTTCTAGTTGAAACTATTTCCTTACCTGGTTTTTCCATGATGGCTAACATACTACCTTACCTGGTTTTCTTGTGATTATTAATGTATGTACTTCGAAAAGTGGAAAAACAGAATTAAAGTCCAAGTTTGGTGCAAAAACATTGAAATTTATGCATAGATTTTCATAACGCACATTTTTCATTAATTTTTTGAAGACCTCTCATAACAAGCTATAGTATCTCTAGTGCTGGTTGAGGTTAGATTTGTGATCTGTGGTCATGGAGCAGAGCAGCAAACTGATCCCCAGGACTTTGAAGAAATGCTCCTGGCCTCATTCACACAGTGATGAGTAAACATCACATGGTTAGGTTTCTAGGTTGAGTCTAAAGGGAAAGGCACCAGCCTACTTGAATAGATGGCTTCATTCTTTTACCATTAAGGTTTATGGTTTTTAATTTTTAATGCCAAAGGGCCCATGTGTACACATGGATGATGTAGAAACAGAGAGAGAGAGAGAAAGGGAGAGAGAAAGCACTCCTTGATGGGGCCTGGTTGTTATGCAATCCTCTTTGCTCCAATTGTTCATTTAATCAGAACCCTGAGTGTGCATGAACACAGCATGTTTCTTCAGCTGCTGAGGCTGGAACTGAAACTCTGGTCAGCCATGTGGAATTTGGCTTCCTCCATGAAGTGCTTAAATGCTATGCTAGATAGGGATCTGGTCTTAGTAAGCTCTTTGATGCTAAATGACTACATTCCTATTCCTAGGCAATGGGATGTAGGTGTCCTTGAAAAAAAAAAATCTTCCTTGGGCAAATTCACAGGTGTTCTGTAGGCTGAAGAAATCAGACAGAGATGAAAACCTCACCACTGATGATTTATTCTAATGGCTATTTTGAGAACTTGCTCATGTCTTTAAAAGTTTCTAAAGTCGTCTCCTGGCATTTTTGCTCCTCAACTGTTATAAAATAGCTGCAGTCCTAGCCTGTCTTTGCTGAAAGAGCACTCTCCGCTTGAATGTAAAATTCTCCATTGAAAATTTATTCTCCCTTTCTGACTTCTGTGGATAGCACTGCAATGATAGCTAAACTTGTCTCAGATATGTGAGCTTGAAGTAGGAAATCTATAACCCATAAAGGTCACTGTGTACACTTTTAATCCTTTCAGCAGAAATAATCTGGATAGACGTGAGAGATACAACCTTAGTTTGTTGCTCCTGTCTTGTGGTTAGGATGAGACACGAAATGCATCATTTCCTCTCCAGCTGGAAGTAGAATCACACTTTCTGATTTATTGTTCAAGAGTATACTCGATCGTAGTCAGCCCTATAGCACAGTGGTTAATTGGGAACTGGATCCCACATGGCTAACCCCAATTCTAGTCCTGGCCTCAGAGGTTTGAAAACCATGTCAGGTACATGTGTGCAAGTGCCAGAAATCCTGACAGGATGAAAAAAATGGAAGGAAAAGGCAGCATGACAGGCCCCATTGGACAGTGCTTCTCTCTGTGTCTCTTTCTCTCTGCTAAGTATATGCACCCTTTGGCAATTGTAACTACTAAAACATCCCAGTCAACCCCATGACCTACTAGTTCAGAGAGCCAATCCCACATGACTAACTGTGGTATAAATCCTGGCTCAACAGCTTGAAAAATACGATGGGTGCGTGTGCATGCATGCCCCCAAACCTGGCAAGAATGGAAGAGAAGGAACTATGGTGTGATTACATCCCATTGAGGGACATTTTCTTCCTTTCCCTTTCTCTCTGTCTTTTTGTCTTGTCTGGTAAGCTCATTTTGCTCTCTGGCAACCAACCCACAAACAAAAACAACAACAACAAAACCATAGCCTGATGGTTAAACTTTCCCACTGGGAAACCGACTGCATTGCATCTGGGTTTAAACATTTGGAGATAATGTGAAAATGTTTCTTGACTCCTTGTCTTTAGAAGTCACTAGAATGTAGTTAATTCTTTCTTAATTCTTTCTCATCACATTTAAACTTTTCATTTTTGCAGGACATGTAAAAGGATATCAAAGGAATTCTAGTTTAACCTTCCACTCATTACCAGATTTCTCTTATTTTTGATAAGAAAGCACATAACTTCTTGATTAAAATTCTCAAGGGATGTGAGCTCACCTCTGACAAAAAGTAGTCTAATTCATTGTTGGAGAATTCTCTAGTTTAACACTTTTCCTTGCATTTCACTGATACAGCTTCCTTAAGAGCTTGGTGTTCACACACTAAGCAAAGTTGATTCCTTTTTCTAGTGAAAGCCTTTCAAAGATATTAGATGATGTTTTCTATATTAAACTCTCTCTCTCTTTTTGGAGTGGGGCATCTTTTGTTTTGTTTTAATTGCCAGACTGTATGTGCAGTCACCAGAGAGAGACAGAGAGAAAGAGAGAGAAAGCATCCCCAAATAGGGCATGGCCATGTCACAATCCCTTCTCCTCCATTTCGCCATACTGTTGGAATTTGGAGCGCAAACACACACATGCCCCGCATGTTTTTCAAGTCACCAGGGCCAGGATTTGAACTGTGGTCAGCTATATGGTATCCGGTTCCCTTAACCACTGGACTATTGGGCTGGCCCTCATGTTAGTTCATCTTGTGAGCTATTTACAATTTGGGCATG
>NW_006159784.1:1554524-1558535 GCF_000334495.1 Tupaia belangeri chinensis
TTTCCCTAGAATTGTGGTCACATTTGCCATGTTGGTCTTCAAAGCTGTCAATGTCACCTAGATCCAATCTTATGCCTTGCTGCTAGATTTATCTAAAATTAGCTTTATTTTTTGTCAGTTACTTGTCGAATATTCACTATAGTGTTCATATCTTATTAAAACCAATTTCATGCTAGGAATTCTTCTTCTTTTTTTGTTTTTCTCCTAACCAGCCCCAGTTGGTCTATAGCCTGTGTGCATATTTCCCAACCAAGTCACCCTGGGTTTGTTAGGCCAACTTCTTAATGGTCCCTCAAATTGCTTTCACTCATAACTGCTTCTGTTTTTAACCTCATACTTTCCTAGTGACTCGTCATCTGGTAAGCCTTATGTTTCCTTCTCCAAATCATAAATTCTTTGTACCCCTAAAGATTCATCTTCCTATTAAACCTATCCTGGACAATGTCATTGCCCTCAATTATGTGACATAGATTTCTGTTTCTTTTCCATAAATGAGTCTCTTAGGTCAGGCTCCCTAAGAAACAAACTCTGAAATAGAGATTTGTGGGCAACCAATGACATGGGTGGATTTCACATGGCCAACCATGTGGCATGAGTCCTGGACCCAGTGGCTTGAGAAACATACCAGTGTGTGTGTGCATGCATGCCAAAATTGAGAAAGGAGAGTGGAGAGGGTATTGTGATGTGACCATACCTCATGGAAGATTCTCTCACTCTCTCTCTCTGTGTCTCATTCCAGAGAGCACTTATACCCTTTGGTAAACACACACACACACACACACACACAACAACAACAACAAAACAACAGAGATGGGAATTTCTTATGCAGGAAGTTTATGGGGAGTATTCTCAAATACACCACCTGGGAGGAAATAAGAAAAGAAGGATTGGAGATAGGGAAAATTTCAACTGTGAAGCAACAGAAGCTTTGCATCACTGGGTATCCTGGAGCTGGTTTGGCCTTTCAGATTGCCCACCTTTGAGGCAGAAGAACAAGCCTTTTTATCCCGGTGTGAACCACTCATTGGAAATGCACTGTCTTGGGGGAAGAAGTGTAATGTTGAATAGAAATAGGAGTGCTGAGAACAATTCCTGGGAAGGAACTGGCTATGAGTTTTCAGCAGGCAGAATTCTCAGCAGCTGGAAAATGAGTGCCTCAGCTCAGAGGTGGGAGCTAGATGGCAACTGATAACAGCTTTGACAATGCACGTAAATAACAGCCTAACTTGTGCTTATCTGGATGCACATGAGTTCCAGGAGAGTCTGATATCCCCCTGGAAGAAGCATTGCTCTAGCTCTCTGTGGTGGCTTTAGGGGCTAAGGGTTGTGGAGTTGCTCATTACCTAACATTGGAGTGCATGAAATAGGACAGGTGGGTATAAATCAGGAGAGTTAATGAGGGTTAGTAACTGCCATTAATGCCATTAATATGACAGTTTTAATGCAAAATTTTCCTGGCTACTGAAAGTTTTGTCTGCTGAAAACTCATAGCCAGAATGTAGTTTTGAATATTGCCTCAGAAATTAGGAAGTTCCTACAATTTATGAGTAAATATATAAACATAATCTTAAGTATTCTATGATTTGAAGAATTGACAAGTTTAATTTAAAAAAGAACTTGCCTGAACTATGTGGGCTCACCATAGCGAAAGAAGAGAGAGAAAGAGAGAGAGAAAGAGAGCATCCCTATGAGGGTCGACTATGTCACAATTTCTTCTCCTCCATTTCTCCTTCCTTTTGGGATTGTGGGCACACATGCAGGTGTACCTGGTGTGTTTTTCAAGCCATAGGTCCAGGACTCAACCTGGGCAGTTGACCATGTGAGATCCAACTACCTTAACCACTTTGCCACTGGCTGGCCCAACTTATTAAATTTATGAGTAGTGTTACTGTGTATGGTACATTTATTGACATATTGCAGACAGAATACTACACAGATGCTAAGTGTACAGCTTGATGAATTTCCACATAGTAAATGGACCTACATATCCAGCATGCACATCAAGAACAAGAGTTTTACTGAGCATGAGAAGTCCCAGTGTATCCCTTTCCAGTTCCTATCCCTGGCGAAGGGTGACCTCTATCCTGACTTCTTTTGTCATCGGTTAGTTTGTATGCTCTTATAATTTTTTTTTTTGAGAGTTTTTTGCTAAAGGGCATGTGTGTTCACCAGAAAGACAGAGAGAGATAGAAAGGCAGAAAGTGAGAAATCACCCCCCCCCAGGGGATGATGGCCATGCCACAATCCCTTCGCCTCCATTCTCCTCTCGGGATCTTGGGCACGCACGCACATGCACCCGGCGTGAGTTTAAGCCACCAGGTCTGGGACTTGAACCATGGTCAGCTACATGGGACTCCAGGGACATAGCCATTACGCTAACTACTGGTCCTGGCAAAGGTTTCTTTAAGGTATGATGTCATGAATTTAAATTTATTAACATATTAAGATGCCCACAATAGAAGAAGAAGAACGTAAAGATTATCATGGTTATAAAGCAGCTTGTTTAGTATAATTATATTTTTATTTATAATTATATAAACTTGTATAATACACTAAACTTAGCCATCACTCTCTCTGGTTGGGAAAATTATGAATAATTTTAACTTTCTACTTTCTAGCTATCCATATTTGTTTTTGTCTAAATTGATTTTAATAACAAGCATGGATTACTTTTATAATGTGGAAAAACAATGAAGCTGTTTTCATTTAGAGGCAAGCAATCAAAATCCCAAATGAAACAAAACCTTGTCAGCATGCGCTGGGTTGGCTCAGTCACCAGCCTCTTCCCATCTGGAAGACTAAGAGGTGCTGAGGAAAAGTGTCCTCTCTGGGCATGGTTTGAAAGTTCGAGTTAGGAGGAGAGTGTAAAAATGAGGAATAGCTTTTATTGCACTATGCCATGTGCTCCCTCCCACCCTGCTGAGCCTAGGAGATGATCAGGGCCATAAAGACTGGCTAATTACTTAAATTGCCTCTTTGTGGGAGCAAACTTTCCCAGAGCCATCAACTGGGCTTATTTGGTCTGATTGCTGGAGTCCTGCTGTTAGCTGGGATGAGGAAAGCACATTATTACAGTGTGCAAGTGCAATGCTTTTGTTTACATTTTGCAAGGCAAACAGGGTGACTTAGTCTTATGTAACCGGTTCTACAAGAACCAGGGCTGGGAACGAGAGATGCTTCCTCTTCTCCCCCCTCCTTTCCTATTTTCTTCCATTTGGACAACACATTAACACATTAACCAAAATCGTCATGTCAGGTCATTCTACCCACTCATGTACAGCTTCTAAAAATGTTATAAACAATGTCAAATTTATAAAAATACTGCAAGTACAGCACAAAGAGTTTAGTTTTCCCACGATCCTCCTGAGTGTAAGTTGCCCACATAATTCTTCATCACTCCAAATACTTTAAAACTTTCTACAAAGACAGGCATCCTCTTACATAACCAGACTACAGTCATTAAACCTGGGATATTTACATTGACACATTACTGTCATCCAAATTCTTTTTTTTTTTTTTTGAGAGGTTTTTTTCTTTTCTTTCTTTCTTTCTTTTTTTTTTTTTTTTTTTTGCTGTAGGGCATGTGCACTCACCAGAAAGACAAAAAGAGACAGAAAGTGAGAAATCACCCCCTGAGGGGATGGCCACACTTCAGTCCCTTCTCCATTCTCCTCTCAGGATCTTGGGCACCCACGCACATGCGCGTGGTGTGAGTTTAAGCCACCGGGTCCAGGACTCAAACCACAGTTGACTACATAGGAGTCCAGCTACATAGACATTATACCATCTGCTGGTCCCCAAATTCGTTTTTTTTTTTTCCAGTTGTTTTTTGATAATTTCCTATGTAGCAAAAGATCTATTCGGAAGTACGCAGTGCATTTAAACACTGAGTTTCCTCAGTGTTTAATATATTTAATATATTTATTAATATATATTTTTAAGTTTATTAATTTATTTCTTTCTTCCTTGAGTGAGAGAGACAGGGAGAAAAAGAGAGACGGGGAGAGAACG
>NW_006159784.1:1558847-1569470 GCF_000334495.1 Tupaia belangeri chinensis
CTTTCCCTAGAATTGTGGTCACATTTGCCATGTTGGTCTTCAAAGCTGTCAATGTCACCTAGATCCAATCTTATGCCTTGCTGCTAGATTTATCTAAAATTAGCTTTATTTTTTGTCAGTTACTTGTCGAATATTCACTATAGTGTTCATATCTTATTAAAACCAATTTCATGCTAGGAATTCTTCTTCTTTTTTTGTTTTTCTCCTAACCAGCCCCAGTTGGTCTATAGCCTGTGTGCATATTTCCCAACCAAGTCACCCTGGGTTTGTTAGGCCAACTTCTTAATGGTCCCTCAAATTGCTTTCACTCATAACTGCTTCTGTTTTTAACCTCATACTTTCCTAGTGACTCGTCATCTGGTAAGCCTTATGTTTCCTTCTCCAAATCATAAATTCTTTGTACCCCTAAAGATTCATCTTCCTATTAAACCTATCCTGGACAATGTCATTGCCCTCAATTATGTGACATAGATTTCTGTTTCTTTTCCATAAATGAGTCTCTTAGGTCAGGCTCCCTAAGAAACAAACTCTGAAATAGAGATTTGTGGGCAACCAATGACATGGGTGGATTTCACATGGCCAACCATGTGGCATGAGTCCTGGACCCAGTGGCTTGAGAAACATACCAGTGTGTGTGTGCATGCATGCCAAAATTGAGAAAGGAGAGTGGAGAGGGTATTGTGATGTGACCATACCTCATGGAAGATTCTCTCACTCTCTCTCTCTGTGTCTCATTCCAGAGAGCACTTATACCCTTTGGTAAACACACACACACACACACACACACACACACACACAACAACAACAACAAAACAACAGAAATGGGAATTTCTTATGCAGGAAGTTTATGGGGAGTATTCTCAAATACACCACCTGGGAGGAAATAAGAAAAGAAGGATTGGATATAGGGAAAATTTCAACTGTGAAGCAACAGAAGCTTTGCATCACTGGGTATCCTGGAGCTGGTTTGGCCTTTCAGATTGCCCACCTTTGAGGCAGAAGAACAAGCCTTTTTATCCCGGTGTGAACCACTCATTGGAAATGCACTGTCTGGGGGGAAGAAGTGTAATGTTGAATAGAAATAGGAGTGCTGAGAACAATTCCTGGGAAGGAACTGGCTATGAGTTTTCAGCAGGCAGAATTCTCAGCAGCTGGAAAATGAGTGCCTCAGCTCAGAGGTGGGAGCTAGATGGCAACTGATAACAGCTTTGACAATGCACGTAAATAACAGCCTAACTTGTGCTTATCTGGATGCACATGAGTTCCAGGAGAGTCTGATATCCCCCTGGAAGAAGCATTGCTCTAGCTCTCTGTGGTGGCTTTAGGGGCTAAGGGTTGTGGAGTTGCTCATTACCTAACATTGGAGTGCATGAAATAGGACAGGTGGGTATAAATCAGGAGAGTTAATGAGGGTTAGTAACTGCCATTAATGCCATTAATATGACAGTTTTAATGCAAAATTTTCCTGGCTACTGAAAGTTTTGTCTGCTGAAAACTCATAGCCAGAATGTAGTTTTGAATATTGCCTCAGAAATTAGGAAGTTCCTACAATTTATGAGTAAATATATAAACATAATCTTAAGTATTCTATGATTTGAAGAATTGACAAGTTTAATTTAAAAAAGAACTTGCCTGAACTATGTGGGCTCACCATAGCGAAAGAAGAGAGAGAAAGAGAGAGAGAAAGAGAGCATCCCTATGAGGGTCGACTATGTCACAATTTCTTCTCCTCCATTTCTCCTTCCTTTTGGGATTGTGGGCACACATGCAGGTGTACCTGGTGTGTTTTTCAAGCCATAGGTCCAGGACTCAACCTGGGCAGTTGACCATGTGAGATCCAACTACCTTAACCACTTTGCCACTGGCTGGCCCAACTTATTAAATTTATGAGTAGTGTTACTGTGTATGGTACATTTATTGACATATTGCAGACAGAATACTACACAGATGCTAAGTGTACAGCTTGATGAATTTCCACATAGTAAATGGACCTACATATCCAGCATGCACATCAAGAACAAGAGTTTTACTGAGCATGAGAAGTCCCAGTGTATCCCTTTCCAGTTCCTATCCCTGGCGAAGGGTGACCTCTATCCTGACTTCTTTTGTCATCGGTTAGTTTGTATGCTCTTATAATTTTTTTTTTTGAGAGTTTTTTGCTAAAGGGCATGTGTGTTCACCAGAAAGACAGAGAGAGATAGAAAGGCAGAAAGTGAGAAATCACCCCCCCCCAGGGGATGATGGCCATGCCACAATCCCTTCGCCTCCATTCTCCTCTCGGGATCTTGGGCACGCACGCACATGCACCCGGCGTGAGTTTAAGCCACCAGGTCTGGGACTTGAACCATGGTCAGCTACATGGGACTCCAGGGACATAGCCATTACGCTAACTACTGGTCCTGGCAAAGGTTTCTTTAAGGTATGATGTCATGAATTTAAATTTATTAACATATTAAGATGCCCACAATAGAAGAAGAAGAACGTAAAGATTATCATGGTTATAAAGCAGCTTGTTTAGTATAATTATATTTTTATTTATAATTATATAAACTTGTATAATACACTAAACTTAGCCATCACTCTCTCTGGTTGGGAAAATTATGAATAATTTTAACTTTCTACTTTCTAGCTATCCATATTTGTTTTTGTCTAAATTGATTTTAATAACAAGCATGGATTACTTTTATAATGTGGAAAAACAATGAAGCTGTTTTCATTTAGAGGCAAGCAATCAAAATCCCAAATGAAACAAAACCTTGTCAGCATGCGCTGGGTTGGCTCAGTCACCAGCCTCTTCCCATCTGGAAGACTAAGAGGTGCTGAGGAAAAGTGTCCTCTCTGGGCATGGTTTGAAAGTTCGAGTTAGGAGGAGAGTGTAAAAATGAGGAATAGCTTTTATTGCACTATGCCATGTGCTCCCTCCCACCCTGCTGAGCCTAGGAGATGATCAGGGCCATAAAGACTGGCTAATTACTTAAATTGCCTCTTTGTGGGAGCAAACTTTCCCAGAGCCATCAACTGGGCTTATTTGGTCTGATTGCTGGAGTCCTGCTGTTAGCTGGGATGAGGAAAGCACATTATTACAGTGTGCAAGTGCAATGCTTTTGTTTACATTTTGCAAGGCAAACAGGGTGACTTAGTCTTATGTAACCGGTTCTACAAGAACCAGGGCTGGGAACGAGAGATGCTTCCTCTTCTCCCCCCTCCTTTCCTATTTTCTTCCATTTGGACAACACATTAACACATTAACCAAAATCGTCATGTCAGGTCATTCTACCCACTCATGTACAGCTTCTAAAAATGTTATAAACAATGTCAAATTTATAAAAATACTGCAAGTACAGCACAAAGAGTTTAGTTTTCCCACGATCCTCCTGAGTGTAAGTTGCCCACATAATTCTTCATCACTCCAAATACTTTAAAACTTTCTACAAAGACAGGCATCCTCTTACATAACCAGACTACAGTCATTAAACCTGGGATATTTACATTGACACATTACTGTCATCCAAATTCTTTTTTTTTTTTTTTTGAGAGGTTTTTATACTGTTTTGTGGTTTCTTTTTTGGGTAGGGGAGATTTTTGCTATAGGGCATGTGCACTCACTGGTGAGACAAAGAGAGAAAGTGAGAAATCACCCCCTGAGGGGATGGCCACACTTCAGTCCCTTCTCCATTCTCCTCTCAGGATCTTGGGCACCCACGCACATGCGCGTGGTGTGAGTTTAAGCCACCGGGTCCAGGACTCAAACCACAGTTGACTACATAGGAGTCCAGCTACATAGACATTATACCATCTGCTGGTCCCCAAATTCGTTTTTTTTTTTTCCAGTTGTTTTTTGATAATTTCCTATGTAGCAAAAGATCTATTCGGAAGTACGCAGTGCATTTAAACACTGAGTTTCCTCAGTGTTTAATATATTTAATATATTTATTAATATATATTTTTAAGTTTATTAATTTATTTCTTTCTTCCTTGAGTGAGAGAGACAGGGAGAAAAAGAGAGACGGGGAGAGAGAGACAGACACCCCCAACAGGGTTCTCAAGCCACAGCTCATCCCCCAGCCTCAGCCAGGCCTGGATCATGTATACCTATACATGTCCTGCATCCTTAGGAAGGTCTCTAGATGTGAACCGATAACTTCTCCTGTGCATCGTCCTCACAGAATGTCCTGTTCACTGCTGCGCCACCCTCTGACCTCTAATAACTTGAAATATTACTGACTGTGCCTAAAACCTGCACCTCTTAAAAATCTCAGCAGCCTTTGGCCAGGCCTTCTTGTCCTCACCCCAGGTGGCCCGCCTCCTCTCCTGGCCCTACAGGCAGTTCACTGCATGTTTGCTCCTGAGGGACACAGATACAGGAAGAGCACTGTGCTGCTGTCCCAGCGGACGAGGGCAGGCTGTGTGAGGAAGCAGAGTGGAGACAGGACCTGGGACAGAGAATCCTGAGACAGGGATACAACTAAGGAAATAAAACTAAGCCCCCAATAGAATTCGCTCTCCCTGCCTTTTAATTGATCTTTTCTTCCATGTCTCCTTTTCCCCAATCTTTCGACTTTCTCACTTTTGTCTCTTTATTTTCACAAACTTTCCCATTTTCTTTCTAGGCAAAAAAGCCAAGGCTATTGTGTTTTCCATCATCTAGAAAATACTGTAGTTTTGACTGGTTTGTTGCCCCTGCTTGTCTTTCTATATGAAGTTGCTATCACGATGCTATTCTATGTGTGTCTCTTTAAAGTATAGGAGAGGGTTTTTTGTTTGTTTTTAAATTTTCATTCTATAACTGTGTTCTGCTGGTCCTTCAACTAGGGTTGCTCTACAAGGTTCTGTCCCATCTAGCTTACTCTTAACACTCTTGTGATGCTCTCACTCGCTCTCATAATTCATCTTCCAAACTGACATCTGAGCTCCAGACCTCAAACTCTACCAAACATATTAGTGATATTTTAGATCCTCCGAGCACAGCTTTACCTATGGCCTTCTGCTGTAAAAGCTTGTGGTGCTTTAGGATTCCTTCCTGTATTTCACCTTTTGTTTCCAACCTTTAGCAAATTAATTATTATTATTTTTATTTTTTAATTATTTTACTAACTTTATTTATTTTAATTTGAAAAACACAACAGACACATATTTGTGTGTGAGAGAGAGAGAAAGTGAGAAAGCAAGCCTCCAGGTCCAGGACTCAAGCCACCATCCGCCATGTGGGAGTTCAGTGCCCTTAACCACCACGCCACCTGCTGGCCCCACAAATTGTTAATTATTAAAATGTTAGCTTTTAAATGTTAACTTTTATCTTTCTGTAAAAATCCCCACATCACTTGCTACAGTATTTAATAAAATATAGTCATTGAAAATTTTATATTCTAGTACTTTTTCATTTATTAATTCATTTATTGTAACAGCTTTATGGAGTTACAACATATAGGCAAAAAAAAAAAAGAAAAGAAAAAGAAAAAACACTCAAGATAAGTACACAGTTGAATTATTTTTAGAAGTGAGAATAGTGCAATCATTAACACCATTAAATTTTAGACATTCTCATCAACTCAAAAGTCATAATTGTATTCATTTGTGTATTTCTTTTTTTTCTTCAAAGTTCAATGATCTGTTTCTTCCCTGAGAGACCGATAAAGAGAGACAGAGGCAAGCACCCCCAACAGGGTCTTCATGCTTCAAACTACCCCTATTCCCAGCCAGCCTGTGTACTGAGCATGCATGCCTGTGCCCAGTATGCACAGGGACACCCTGGGACATAAACCAAGGACTCTCTCATGCGGGTCCAGTTGTGCTATCACTAAGCTACTGCCTGGCCTCCATTTGCAGTGCTTGCTCATGCTCACTCTCGCTGACCTGTTTCTATTTCTATAGATTTGCCCTTTCTAGAAATTTCATGAAAATAGAACCATGTAATATGTAGCATTCTATGTCTCACTTCTTTTATTTATCATAGAATAACAATTGTGTCGCCATATCAGTATTTTTTTTCCTTTTTATTGATGAATAGCATTCTCTACCACTACACCACACTTGGCTTATCTATGCAGCAGCTGATGGACATTTGGATTATTTCCAGTTTCTGCAATTGTGAATAGTACTGCTTCAAACATTTATTTACATGTAAGTCTTTGGGTAGACATACACCTTCACTTCTTTTCATAGAAGCTTAGGAGTGTAATTGGTAGAACATTTGTTTAGAATAGGTTTAACTTCTTAAGAAAATTCCCAACTGTTTTTCCAAAGTGCCTGTACCATTTTAGAATTTCACCAACACATCCTTGCCATCACTTAATCTCATCAATCTCTCTATTTTAGACATCCTAGCGGGTTTGTAGTGAGTGATATTTTATTCCGATTTTAACTTACATGTCATTAATAATGAATGATGTTGACTATCTTTTCATGTGCATTTTAGCCAGTCATGTATCTTCTTGGGTCATACATCTATTAAAATCTATGACACACTTTTCAATTGTCTTCTAATTGTTGTGCTATAAAAATACTTTGTATGATCTGGATACATATCCTTGATCAAATACATGACTTGCAAATATTTTCTCCAAGTATATGGTTTGTCTTTTTCTTTTTTAAAGATAATTTATTTTTTTATTGAGAGAGAGAAAAAAAGGGAGACACCACTTTTGACAGGGTCTCAGCACACTCTGAACCCCCCAAATCATCCTTCCAGCCAGGATCATGGGTGTCTTCACAGGCAGGATCATTATGTTCAGGTTGATCTTGGACCCCAACCCTGACCTTTTCCACCTGTACCATGCAGCAGTGCTGAACTACTTGTGCCACTGTGGCTGGGCCTCTTTTTATTTTCTTAATGCTATCTTTTGAAGAGTAGAAATTTTAAATTGTGTTGAAGTATAGTTTACTACTATTTTCTCTTATGAATCATACTTTTGATATAAAATCTAAGAATTTCCAAGGCTAATTTTTTCCCGTTTTCTTTCAGAAATGTTATAATTTTAGTTGCATTAATACCTATATTCCATTTAAATGAATTTTTATTTGTAGTGTGAAATAGGGTCTAAATTCATTTATTGCATATGTGTATTAAATTGTATCAGTGGTAACTTTTGAACCAAAACCCTCCCAAGTTTTCTGTGATGGCTTCCCTTGCCACCACTGTTGAAAATAGATTATCCATAAATGTAAATTTTATTTTTGTAACGTCTATTCTGTTCAACTGACAAATGTCTCTATGCTAGTGTAACACTGGACTGATTACTGTAGTTTTATAGTAAATTTTGAAATGAGGCAATGTGAATTGTCATATTTTCTTCCTAGTTTATATCGGTTAATTTATGTCCTTTGCATTTTCATATACATTTTAGAATCTACTTGCTAATTTCTACAGAGTCTCTATTGGGACTTTGATAGGAATTGATTTGACTTTGTAGATCAATTTGGGTATAATTATCATCTCCATGTAAAAAATTTCCTGGGACCAGCAGTTGGCATATGGCCATGTTGCTGGACTCCCATGTAGTCGACTGTGGTTTGAGTCCCAGACCTGGTGGCTTAAACTCATGCTGGGCGCATGTGCATGCGTACCCAAGATCCTGAGAGGAGATTGGAGGAGAAGAGATTGCAGTGTGGCCATCCCCCTGAAGGGTGATTTCTCGCTTTCTGTCTCTCTTTCTCTCTCTTTCTAGTGAGCACATGCACCCTATAGCAAAAACCTCTCCAAAATTTTTTTCTATGCATTTTAATGTCATATCATTCTAGTATTTTGATGATTGTATCATGATGATGTATTGTTCTTGGTTTAGTCTTACGGCCTGATGGTTTAAGGAACCAGATTCATATGGCCAATTATGGTTTGAGTCTCAACCCTGGATACTTGAAATACACACTGTGTGCGTGTGTGTGTTCACCACAAATCACCACAAATGGAGAAATGGAGGAGGATGTTTGCAGCATGACCGTGCCTGGTTGGAGAATGCCCTGCTAATTGCCTCTCTCTGGCAAGTGCACACGCCTTCTGGCAATTAAAAAATTTTTTTAAATTTTTAAAGTTTGGGCTTGTGGAGAGAGACAGCAAAAGACAGAAGAAAAGTATCAATATGATTGTGTTATACAATTGTCATTTTGTTATTTGTTTTTGTATGTCACATATATTTTTTTCTTTGTTCTTTTTCTGCTACCTTATCCTGTTAAACAAATTTTTATTTTAGTGCACAGTTTAATTCCTAGTTTTATTTTATTAACTATTTTAAAATTTTAACTTTATTAGTGGCTATTCTAAGGATTACACTAAACTTTAGCAGTTTAATACTGACAATTTTGTAAAATGCAACAACTTCTCTTCAATGTAGTTCCATTTTCTCCCCTTCCCTTTTGTACTATTATTTCCAAATATATTGTATCTATGCATATCATAAATTAAATCCTACAGAGTTGTAATTATTGCTTTATATGATCACTTTTAAAAATAAATTTTAATATGAGAAAAATACCTATGGATGTAGTCTCTTATGCTTATATCATTTCCAGCATGTTTCATTTTTTCCTTTGTAAATTCAAGTTACTGTGTGATATCATTTTCTTTTGGCCTAAAAGTCTTTCATTAGTATTTATTATTGGACATGATGCTAGCTACACATTTTTCTGTTTTTGTTTATTTTGAATTATTTTATTTCACCTTCCGGATTTTGCTATAGGGCGCGTGCGCTTGTCAGAAAGACAGAGAGAGACAGAGAGACAGAAAGCAAGAAATCACCCCCCAGGGGGGATGGCCACGCTGCAATCCCCTCTCCTCCATTCTCCTCTCGGGATCTTGGGCATGCACGCACACGCACCTGGGATGAGTTTAAGCCACGGGGTCCGGGACTCTAACCATGGTTGAATACATGGGAGTCCAGCGACATAACATTATGCTAACTGCTAGTCCCTTTCCTTTTTGAAAGATAGTTTTGCTAGACTTATTGGTTTATGCTTTTTTTCTTTTAGCCTTTGAATATCTCACTTCATTGTCTTCTGGTCTGCATTATTTCTGACGGAGACTCAGTTGTTAAACGTGTTGTTCTGTACATGAAAGTTACTTTTCTCTTACTGTATTTCAAAATTTTATTTTTATCTTAGGTTTTTGCAGTGTAACTACAATGTGTGAATCTCATGGTATTTTTACTTAGATGTTTTGGGCTCCTTGAATTTACTGAATATTTTTAGCACATTTGGGAAGTTTTCAGGCAACATTTCTTCAATTTTATTTATTTATTTTTTACCGTTTTCTATTCCTATTATCCTTCAGGACTCCCATTATACATATGTTGGTATGCTTAATGTTCTTCATAGGTCTCTGAGGCTCTGTTTGCATTTCTTCAATCTTTTTTTCTCTGTGTTCTTTGGAAAGAATAATTTCTTTTCCTTTCTTTTCTTTTTTTTTTTGGAGTGGTTTTTGCTATAGGGCACGTTTACTCACCAGAAAGACAGAGAGAGACAAAGAGACAGAAAGCGAAAAAATCACCCCCCCCCGGTGGGGGTGGGGATGGCCACACTGTAATCCCTTCTTCTCCATTCTCCTCTCGGGTCTTGGGTACGCATGCACACGTGCCTGGCATGAGTTTAAGCTGCTGGGTCTGGGTCTCAAACTGCAGTCAACTACATGGGAGTCCACCAACATAGCCATTATGCTAACTGCTGGTCCCTGGAAAGAATAATTTCTATTGGTCTATCTTCAAATTTATTAATTTTTCCTTTTGTCTTCTTACATATATTTGCAAGACCATTTTCATTTTGTCTGTTATACTCTTTAATTTTAATTTGGCGTTTTATTATTTATTTATTGATTTATTTAATAAGTGAGAAAGCAGCCCCTGCCCCTAGGGGGGCTGGCCATGCCACAATTTCTTCTCTTCTATTCTCCTTTCAGGATTCTGGGCACACACATACACCTGTGCCTGGCATATTTTCAGGCCATCCTGAAAAATATGCCAGGTCCTGAACTTAAGCTGCACAATCAGCCATGTGGTACCCAGATACTTTAACCACCACACCACCTTCTGGCCCCCATTTGAGTTTTATTTTTACAGTTTATAGCTTTCTTATTTTTATTCGTTGTAATAAAAAAAAAAATAACATGGTTTCTTTTCATTGTTTATGACAATTTATAATATGTAGTTTGCTTTTTTAAAAATTTTTTTAAGAGATTTTTGCTATAGGGCATGTGTGCTTGCTAGAAAGAGGCAGACACAGAGAGAGAAAGTTAGAGATCACCCCCTAAGAGAGATGGCTATGCTGCAATCCCTTCTCCCCCATTCTTCTCTAGGGATTTTGGGCATGCATGCACATGTGCCTGGCATTAATTTTTTTTACATTAATTTTTTTATTATCATCATAATCTTCTTTATATTACATTGGATTACATATAACTTTATAGTGTATTACATTGTTTTTTCAAAAGGGAATGCCATGCATGTCAGTCAATACAAAGACATTAATCTCCCCACTTCAACATTCAATATCTTTTCTATGTTTTCCCCAATCATTATTTTTATTATTCTAATTATTTTTTAAAACAGTCACTATTTCTCATTTTGCTTGTAAAAATACTTTGCCCATCATGAAATACTTCTCAGACCAATCCAGTTGAGAATACTATACATGTCATCA
>NW_006159784.1:1569535-1575172 GCF_000334495.1 Tupaia belangeri chinensis
CAGGGTCTTGTTATTTTTTGTGGCTGAGTAGTATTCCATAGAGTATATATACCACACTTTTCCAATCCATTCATCAGTTTGTGGACATTTAGGTTGGTTCCATGTCTTGGCAATTGTGAATAATGCTGCAATAAACATTGATGTGCAAGCACTTTTCTGACTGAGCGTTCTCCTGTCTTTTGGGTAAATACCCAGAAGTGAGATTGCTGGATCAAATGGTAGTTCTATCTGTAGATCTTTGAGGAACCTCCATATTTAAGCTGCCAGGTTGGCCATGTGAGAGACCAATGCTTTAACCACTACACCAGGTGCTGGCTTGGCAATTTGATGCATTTTATTGCTAATTCCAATGTCTATGTATAGTTCAAATTAGTTTCTATTGACTGCTCTGTTTCTAAATATGAGTCATGCTTTTCTATAACATTGTGTGTTTCATAATTTTTGTTGAAACTGATATTTTAGATAACATATTGTAGCAGGTGTAGAACTCTGAAGTTCTCTTTTATTCTTTCTTTGTAAATTTTCTGTGCTTAAACTGTGGAATCTACCTCCTTTGCAAGATGTGTGCACTTAATGTCTCTGCTCATTTATTTATTTAGCCTAACTTCTTAGACAAGATTTCTGGGTTTGCATAGCTTAGTGATCAGTGAATGATTTAGACAGAGGTTTTGTTCAAATACCTCAAGTCTATAAAATATCTACTTTCTCTCGATGTATCTGTGCCTGGGATGGGAAGTACATTTAATAAGTAGGGATTTTTCAAATCTACATTGGCTTTCACTTTATTTCAGACTCTCTTGAGGCCCTCTTGCACATATATGTAGTTTTTTTGAATAACCAAGTACTATATAGAGAGACAATATATGGCCCTTCTACAGCTTTCTCATTCAGGATTTCCCTGAAAATTCTTGGCTGTTCTGCCACTTGGCCAAAATGGGATCATAATCTCAGTTTAGCAGAGCTTCAGGTATTCCCCAATCTTTTTACACTAACTTTGCTACTTTAACTGACAACACTACCAGTCAGGGCTTTTACTCTGTGCTCCATTAAGTCTGTCCCTCTGACTGCAAGGCTGTTGATATTTTTAGCCATCCCTGCTCTAGAAGTAAAACCTACTATTTTTGCCAACTGAACTGGGTGGGAGATTAGAGATTCCCAGGCAAGAAGCCTCAGACTCCTGCTGGGCTTACATGAAGTTTGAGTAGGTTTCCATGAGTAAACACTTTCAACTTATTATTTGATTTTGGTTGACTTCCAGTGCTAAAATGGTTCTTTTAAAAAATTTTATACTTTTACACTTTTTTTTGAGGGAAAAGAATCTGCCAGCTTTTTTAAAGCCACCACAGCTTGAAGTACTGTCTCTGGTTTGTTAATAGTCCTTTTTTGTTGTTATGTGTAACTCTTTCATTCTCCTAGAGTTTAAATTTTTTATATAGTTTGAAATAGGGATCTAGCTTTAGTTTCCCCTCAGATGAACAGAGAATTTTCCAGACAGCTTGATGACTGAATTCATCCTGAGACTCAATCTGTTTGTGTATATAATTCTTGGAGGAGATTAATGTTGTCTGTGTGTGTGTGTGTGTGTGTGTGTGTGTGTGTGTGTGTGTGTTGTGTGTTGGTATAGCTGAAGAAGAAAATAAAATAGATGTCTTCAAAATAAAGTGAATAATCCGAAACATAAAGATAAGATGGAAGTTCTGTATGCAATGGATGAGATTAATCTGTGGATACTTTCGCCAAAATTACTGACATTTAGATGGTTATTTGTGATTGTGTTATGTCTGATTTTATGCCATTTATGATCATATGTATTTGTTTTTTGCATTCTGTCTATATCTTTTTCTGTTTCTTCTTTTTAAGTTTTTAATTATTATTTATACATTCAATTTCTATATATCATTTAGATTGCAAAAAGACTTTACCCAGCATGATACACATCTCAGTCCAGTTGAGAATACTATACACATCCTCATCAACAGATAGTAAACTATATCTGTGTCCCATAAATACCTTACCTCTCTATTTTTTTCCCCAAATTTTCTTTCCTACGCTCTCCCCCTGCCACGCTTTCCTTCCACTTTGTCTCTAGTGTCCATGACAATTATTAATGCTTTTATGTCTTCCAGACTTTGAGTTTCTACTATAGAATGCGGATAGTCGATATATGTTAAATGGAGACATACAATGTCTCTCTTTCAGAGCCTGACTTGCTTCACTCAGCAACAAATCTTCCATATTTGTCCACTTTCTATCAAATTCCAGGGCCTTGTTGTTTTTTATGGCTGAATAATATTCCATGGTGCCCTGACCCGCAGGACAGTTGAACGGGTACCTGGGTGAGGATGGTGAAAAAGGGGACCCACACATACACAGGCTCACAGAACTCTCACAGACATACACAGAGTGGAGACCAGATGAAGTACTGATCAAGTCTTCGTTTATTGCAGAGCAAACTGTGCTTTATATACAGGCTGGGGGGCGCCAATTGGTTGCCCGAAAAGAGATACAACAGTATGAGACAATCATTGATGTGGGTGGATCTCCCATTGCCTAGCAACAGTTGGTCACATGATTTCTGAGATATGGTTTGCTCAATAAGGAAGTGAAGCCTAAGCTTTCTAAGATGGCAGACAGCTCTCAAGATGGCTTCCATATGCAATGCCCTCCACACCATGGAGTATATATGACACACTTTTTCAATCCATTCCTCTGTTTATGGAAATTTGGGTTGGTTCCATGTCTTAGTAATCATGAATAGTGCTGCAATAAATATAGTGTCAGCACTCTTCTGACTGAGAGTTCTCCTGTTTTTTGTGTAGATACTGGGAATGGAATTGCTGAATCATATGGTTGTTCTATTTGAAGGTCTTTGAGGAACCTCCATATCATTCTCCACAGTGACTGGACCAGTTTGCATTCCCACCAACCATGTAGTAGTGCTCCCCTTTCACCACATTGCTGCCTGCACTTATCTTTTTTATTTTTAATCTTTGCCATTCTGACTGGGGTTAGGTGGTATCTCATTGTGGTTTGGATCTGTATTTCCTTTAAAATGAGGGATGTTGAACATTTTTTCACATGCTTTTTGGCTGTTTGTACATCTTCCTTAGAGAGTTGTTTATTCAGCTCATTTTCCCATTTTTAAATTGAGTTCATAATTTTCTTCTGGGTAAGCTGCTTGAGTTTTCTGTGTATTCTGGTTATCAGTCCCTTATCTGAGGCACAGTTAACAAAAATTCTCTCCCATTCCACAGGTTGTTGATTCACACTAATTATGGTGTCCTTTACTGTGCAGAAACTTCTTAATCTGATGTAATTCCACCTCTGTTTCTGGGATTATTGCCTGTGCTTTGGGGGTCTTGCTTTAGAAGTCTTTGTCTACCTCAGTGTCTCCCAGAGTTTCCCTAGTGTTTTCCACCAGTAGTTTTATAGTTTGCAGCCTTAGGTTTAGATTTTTCATCCATTTTGAGTTAATTTTTGTTAATGGTGACTGATAGGGGTTGAGATTCATCTTTCTGTAGACGAATACCAAGTTTCTCCAGCACTATTTGCTAAAGAGGTTTCTCTTTTTCCATTGGATTGACCAGTACGCTTTGTCAAAGATGAATTGGATGTATGTTTTGGGGTTTATTTCTGGGGTCTCTACTCTGTTCCATTGGTCCTCATGTTTGTTTTTGTGCTTATGCTATGCTGTTTTTTTTTTTGCAATAGGGCACATGCGCTCGCCAGCCAGACAGAGAGAGACATAGAGACAGAAAGCGAGAAATCACCCCCCAGGGGGGTGACCACGCCATAATCCCTTCTCCTCCATTCTCCTCTCAGGATCTTGGGCACGAAAGCACATGCGCCCGGAGTGAGTTTAAACCACCGGGTCCGGGACTCGAACTGTGGTCGACTACGTGAGAGTCCAGCGACATAGCCATTACGCTAACTGCTGGTCCCCCTATGGTATGGTGTTTTGATAATCATATCTTTGTAATATATTTTGGGGTCAGGAAATGAGATGCCACGCACTGCACTCTTCTTGCACAGGATGGTTCTGGCAATGCAGGGTCTTTTATGATTGCAGACAAATTCTATGATTGTCTTTTCTAGATCTGTGAAGATGTCTCTTGTAATTTTATAGGGATTGCATTAACCATGTGGATTGATTTGGGTAGGATTTTTATTCTGATTATATTAACTCCGCCAATCCAGGAACACGGGATATCCTTCCACTTTTTTTGTGTGTGTCCTTTTTTATTTCCTTTTTAAAGTTTTCATAATTTTCTTTATAGAGGTCTTTTACTTCCTTGGTTAGTTTTATTTCTTGGTATCTTATACTTCTTGTGGTTATGGTAAATGGAATTATTTTCCTCAGTTCTATTTCTGTCTGCTTGTTGTTTGTATATAGAAATGCTATAGATTTTTGTAAGTTAATTTTGTATCCTGCCACTTTACTGTATGCATTTATTACTTTGAGAAGTTTTCTTATGGATGCTATTAGGTCTTCTATGTATACAATCATGTCATCTGCAAACAGATCATTTCAGTTCTTCTTTGCCTATTGGAATGACTTTTATTTCCTTCTCTTGTCTGATCACATTGGCTAGGACTTCTAGTACTATATTGAATAGAAGCGTAGAAAGTGGGCAGCCTTGTCTTGTAATCATTTTTTAGTGAAAAAGCTTTCAGCTTTTCCCCATTCAGTATAATATTAGCTATAGGTTTTTCATAGATGGGTTTTATTCTGAGAAATCATTGTTCTATGCCTATTTTCCTGAGAGTTTTAATCATAAAGGAATGTTGTATTTTGCTAAATGCTTTTTCCACATCAATTGAGATGATAATGTAGTTTTCAATCTTTCTTTCTGTTAACATGGTGTATTACATTTATGGTTTTTCAAATGTTGAACCACTCTTGTATCCCTGGAATAAAGCCTACCTGGTCGTGATGAATAACCTTTTTTATATGCTGTTGAATACGGCTAGCAAGTATCTTGTTGAGAATTGTTGCATCTATATTTGTCAGAGATGTAAGTCTGTAGTTTTTCTTTTTTTGTTGTATCCTTATCCATTTTGGGCATGAGGGTAATGGAGGCTTCATAGAATAAATTTGGAAGGATTCCTTCCTTTTTTAAAATTTATTTTTATTTTGTAAACTTTATTTATTTATTTATTTTATAATTAAAGTATAAATTTATTTTGGTACAAAAACCTTTTGAAATTGATACATAATTTTCACATTACACATATTTCCAAGAGTTTTCTTTTTTTTGGAGAGGTTTTTCACTATAGGGCGCATGTGCTCGCCAGACAGACAGAGAGAGACATAGAGACAAAAAGCGAGAAATCACCCCCCAGGGGGGATGGTCACGCCACAATCCCTTCTCCATTCTCCTCTCAGGATCTTGGGCACGCACATACAAGCGCCCGGTGTGAGTTTTAAGCCACCGGGTGTGGGACGTGAACCGCGATTGACTATGTGGGAGTCCAGCGACATAGCCATTATGCTAACTGCTGGTTCCCATTTCCATGAGCTTTTAAGGATTGTCACAGGATACAAAATGTGATTTCCCATCCAGACTATACTGCATAGTGGCTTAATCATGCATGTTATCATCCATAATTCTCTCTCTCTCTCTCTCTCTCTCTCTC
>NW_006159784.1:1575528-1578963 GCF_000334495.1 Tupaia belangeri chinensis
AAAAAAAAAAAAGACAGAAAGAAAAGCAGTTTTAACTTTAATAAATCAAAGAAATGCTAAGCAACTTTGCTTAAAACTTAAATCCAGGAAATAGGTTAGGATTCTGTTCAAATAGTAGGTACATGAACCTATTGACACCTCAAGACAGGACAAAAAAATCTTTAAAATCGGAAAATAAAACTTAGATGAAAATCAGCAATGTTTTAGTCAAAAGTCATAAAGTGCTATTTCACCAATTCAGTCTCATGTACTTAATCTATCTTCTGTTGTGGTTAGATTTTCCTGATTAAATTCTTGGATATAATATTCAACTCCAGACTTGTCCCTATGTTTAAGTTGGCCATTTTTTTCATCTTTGAACTTTTATTTCTGTGTGTCTGTATTTAATTTTCCTGGTATAGCACTCCCTTGAGAACTTCTTGGAGATCTGGTCTAGTGCTGGTAAATTCTTTCAGGTTTTCTTTATCTGAGAATGATCTTGTCTTTTCTTCCCATATGAAAGATAATCTTGCCGGGTACAGTATTCTTGGTTGAAATTGCTTTTCCCTTAACACTTTGAATATATTTTCTCATTCTTTCCTTGCTCACATTGTTTCTGATGAGAGGTCTGCTGTTAGCCTGATGGGATATCCTTTGTAGATAACTTGCCATTTTTCTCTTGCCAATCTTAGTATCTTGTCTTTGTCTGTAATTTTGGTCAATCTGCCTATAATGTGTCTTGGAGAAGATCTTCTTGGGTTGATTCTATTTGTAGTCCTTTGTATATCTTGGGACTGGATTTCTGAGTGCCTCTCTAGGTTTGGAAATTTTTTTTGCAGGATTTCATGGAATAAATTGTCAATGTCTCTTCACCTTCTGTAATACCAATTATATGGATGTTTGGACATTTTATGCTATCTAGTATTTTTTGTGTGCTATTCTCATTTTTGGGGGGCAATTTTCTCAATCTTCGTCATGGATTTTTTTCTAGGCCAGCAATTTTCTCTTCTACATCTGAGATTCTATTTTCTGTATGATCTAGTCTGCTTTTAATACTTTCAAGGGAGATTTTGACTTCTTGTATCATAGCCTTAATCTCTAACAGGTCCATCTGATTCTTTTTTAAAGTGTATAATTCCTCTTTTAGATCTTGCAAGAATTTCTTCACCTCCTGGAACTCATCAGCTCCTTTCTCCTGCCTCTTCTAAAGTTCATTGTCTCTCTTCTCTTCCATCTCTGTTAGCTTCATTATTATGAATATTCTAAATTCCTTTATCAGACATTTCCATGATTTCTATTAACTGTCAGTGGATGAAGAGGAGTCATTTTTTTCCTTTGGAGGAGAGGTATTTTCTTGCTTTTCCATATTTCTTGTGGCCTTGTGATGATTTCCAGTCATCTGGTGGGTGGTGTATTTCTTCCTAATTCTTGAAGTTCAATCTGAGCATTCAGGAGAGTGCAGAAGGAGTTGATCTGGAATCTCTTTGTGGTTCTATTTTTATCCCTCTGTGCAGCAGATTCAGTGGGTATTGAGGAATATGCTAACCCTAATAGTCTTTGGATGTTTGGCTATGGTTCCCTTAGATCCATCTAGAAACACAGTGACTGGAGATTGAGGAGAAGAGTGATGAGATAAAAGAAAACAGAAAAGAGAGAGAGAGAGAAAAAGAGAAAGAAAAATGAAAGAAAAAAACACAAAGAAATAAAGAAAAAGAAGAAAAAACTTAAAAAAATTTTTTTGTAAAAAAAAGTAAAAAATAAAAAACCGTGCAGAGCACAAGCATGAAGCATAAAATCACTAGTTCTCAGGAGCCATGGAGGAGTCTTCTTCTGAAGCCCTGTCCCTTGCCTCTCCTGGATGAGTGGGGGAAAGGGGATTATTAGTGAAATAAAGGCAGGGCTGATAGCAAGATAATACTTTACCTTATAAAATTTTAAAAAGGAAAAATTACCAAAAAAAGATGAGAAGACAGAGAAAGAGAGGGACAGAGACAGAGACAGAGACAGAGACAGAGACAGAGACAGAGACAGAGACAGAGACAGAGACAGAGACAGAGACAGAGACAGAGACAGAGACAGAGACAGAGACAGAGACAGAGAGAATGCTAAAGGGGCTCCCTACCACTCAAGTTTGTGGGCTGGAGGCTGAATTATCAGTAGAAAATCTTCATTTCTCTTTTTTTCCCCTGAAATCACTAGTTCTCAGAAGTCATGGAGGAGTCCCCTGGGTTCTTTCCTTTTGGATCACTAGAAACATTGTGAGTAAAATGGGGGTTACCCTTTTTTCAAAAGTTTTGTAAATTCAGGCATGAAGTCATCAGGACCTGGACTTTTCTTTGTTTGGAGGTTATTCATTACTGATTCAATCTCATTGCTTGTTATAGGTCTATTCAGGGTTTCAATGTCCTCCTGAGTCAATCTTGGTAGATTATATATGTCCAAGAATTTGTCCATTTCATCCAGGTTTTCTTCTTTGTTAACATATAGTCACTCATAGTATTCTCTAATGATGTTTCGTATTTTATTAAGTCTGTTGTAACATTGCCTGATTCATTCAAGTTTGATATATCTGGTTTTTCTTTCTCTTCTTCTTAATTAGTCTAGCTAATGGTGTGTCAGTCTTGTTTATCTTTTCAAAGAACCAGCTTTTCCTTTCATTTATTTTCTGTATAGTTTGCCTATTTCCTATTTCATTTTTTTCTGCTTGAATCCTTAGTATTTCTTTTCTCCTGGCGTTTTTTGGATTCTTCTATTGTTGTTTTTCCAATTCTCTGAGGCACGATGTTAGGTTGTCCTTTTGTCACCTTTCCATTTTTTTCTTGTATGCATCAATTGCTGTGAACTTCCCTCTTATGACTGCTTTTGTAGTATCCCATAAATCATGGAAACTTGTGTACTCATTATCATTTGTTTCCATGAATCTTTTTATTTCAATCTTAATCTCCTCAGTAGTCATGAAGTCATTCAGAAGTAGGTTATTTAGTTTCCATGTATTTGTGTATTTTCAAGGGTTTTTCCCAAGATTAATATCAAGTTTAATTCCATCATAGTTGGAGAAGATGCTGGATATAGTTTTTATGTATTTGAATCTGTAAAGGCTGGTTTTGTGCCCTATCATGTGGTCAATCTTTGAGAAACTACCACGCAGGGCTGAGAAAAATGTATATTTTGTGTTTTTTGGTGGAAAGTTCTATAGATGTCTATAAATTCCATCTGATTTATGGTATCATTTAGGTCCAGAATCTCTTTGCTTATTTTTTGTCTCATTGACCTGTCTAAAGTAGATAATGGGGTGTTGAGATCTCCAACAATTATTGTGTTACAAATCTATCTCTCCTTTTATATCCAGTAGTCTTTCCTTTACATATTTGGGTGTAAATATCTATGAGTTGGGTGCATAGATATTTATAAGCATTATATCTTCTTGGTGAATTAGTTTTTTTTTTTTTTGGAGGT
>NW_006159784.1:1578988-1606838 GCF_000334495.1 Tupaia belangeri chinensis
TCGCCAGACAGACAGAGAGAGACAGAGAGATAGAAAGTGAGAAATCCCCAGAGGGGATTGCCATGCTGCAATCCCTTCTCCATTTTCCTCTCGGGATCTTGGGCATGCACACACATGCGCCCGGCATGAGTTTAAGCCACCGGGTCCGGGACTCAAACTGCGGTCAACTACGTGGGAGTCCAGTGAAATAGTCATTATGCTAACTGCTGGCCCCATTGGTGAATTAGTTTTTTTACTACTATATAATGCCCTTGTCTCTTCTTAAAGTTTTTGTCTGAAAGCCTATTTTGTCCTATTTTCATGGAATACCTTTTTTCCAGCCCTTCACTTTTAGTCGATGTATGTCTTTATCCATGAGATGGGTTTCTTGTAGGCAGCAGGTGGAGGGTTTATGACTTTGAATACATTCAGCCAGTCTATGTCTCTTGATTGGAGAATTTAATCCATTAATATTCAATGTTATTATTGATATTTCCAGACTTCTCCCTACCACTAAATGTACCATAAACTTGGTTGTTTTTTGTTCTGTAATTGCTGTCTGTCTGTCTTTAATTTTCTTGGCATAGTACTCCTTTCAGAATTTCTTGAAGAGTTGGTCTGAAGTTGATGAATTCTTTCAGGTTTTATTTATCTGAGAACGTTTTTATCTTCTTTTCCCAGATGAAGGATAATTTCACTGGGTATAGTATTCTTGATTGAAATTGTTTTTTATTTAACACTTTGAATATATTTCCCCATTCCTTTCTCGCTTGTATTGTATCTGATGAGAGGTCCAGTGTTAGCCTTATGGAATAGCCTTTGTAAGTGATTTGACATTTCTCTCTCACCAATGTTAATATCTTGTCTTTGTGTTTTTGGCCAATCTAGCTATGATGTGCCATGGAGAGGATTTTCTTGGATTGATTCTACTTGGGATTCTTTGTATTTCTTGGGTCCGGATATTTGAGTGCTTCTCTAGACTTGGAAAATTTTCTTCCAGAATTTTGTGGAATAGATTGTCAATGCCCTTCTTAGTTTCTTCACCTTCTGTATACCAATTATTTGGATGTTTGGGAATTTTATGGTATCTAGTATTTCTCTTACAGTATCCTCAGTTTTCTTGGATGTTTTATTAGTGTTTTTGATGATTTTTCTAGGTCATTGGGTTTTGTCTTTTACTTCTGAGATTTTATCTTCTGTGTGGTCTACCTGCTTTTTTTTTTTTTTTTTTTTTTTGAGAGGTTTTTGCTATAGGGCACGTGTCCTTGCCAGAAAGACAGAGAGAGAGAGACAGAGAGATAGAAAGTGAGAAATTACCCCCCAGGGGGATGGCCATGCTGCAATCCTTTCTCCTCCATTCTCCTCTTGGGATCTTGGGCACACACACACGCTCCCGGCATGAGTTTAAGCCACCGGATCTGGGACTCAAACCATGGTCAACTACATGGGAGTTCAGCAACATAGCCATTACTCTAACTGCTGGTCCCTAACCTGCTTTTAATACTTTCAAGGGAGCTTTTGATTTCCTGCATACAGCCTTCATATCTAACAGTTCCATTCAATTCTTTTTTATGCTGTCCAATTCTTCTTTTATATCATGGGAGAACTTTCTCATCTCTTGAAGCTCAATGTCCCTTTTCTCTTGCATCTCATATCATAGAGATTTGTTACCATGAATGTTCTAAATTCTTTTTTCTGATATTTCAGTACTATCCTTTAATTTTTCTCTACTTGAAGATGAATTACAGTGGTCTCTTGTGGGTTATGTATTACTCGATTCTCTCATCCTTAAGGCTCTTTTCTGATGTTTAGTCGTTGGTAATGTATTCACTTTGGCTAATTGGTTGAAGAAGGATTCTATAAGTGTGAGCTCATGTGTTTCCCTAACTGAGAAATAATTTGGTGCCATTTTCTCCCTTCTACTGTGTCCTCCAGTGTGGGAGTCACAGGAGGAGTGTTGAAATTGAATTTATGAAGGAGAGTTTCCCTCTTTTTACAACCAGTGCAATGAGGGGAAATGAATTCTCTAAAACTCACAATATTCAGATGTTTAGTTACTATGCACCTAGTCTTCTCTAGGCAGTGGATAAGGGTTCAGTAATAAAATAGGAAGGTATGGAAAAAGAAAAAGGAAGCAGGAAACAGCAATGAGAACAGGAAGAAAACAAAAGCAGAGATGGGAATAAAAGTGAAGAAATAGGAAGAAAAAGAAGGAAATAACTAGAATGAAAGGAGGAGGGGTAAAAAGTCACAGAAAATTAAAAAAATGGTAAAAAAAAATGAAAACCATGTGGTGAACAAATGACCATGCAAAGGTACAGATGTAGCTTTGTAGATGGATTTTGTCCTGAGTGAGAGGAAGAGAGAGAAATTAGCAAAGTAAAAGCACAAGGAAGGGGACAGAAAAAAATTTTTTTTTTTCTTAAAAAAGAGAACAAAAAGGTGGAAGGGACAGAAAAGAGCAAGAGGGAGATGCAGATCTTTTCCTACCTGGCTAGCACTGGGCTCTGGGAGGGCGGTGGGTGGCCTAGCTAGGGGGAGCTTCACAGCTGTGAAGCTGGACCCAGAAGGTACAGGACAGCAGAGATGTCTGGATGGATTCTATCCTGGATGGATTCTGCCCTGGGTCTCTTTTCCTGTTTCTAACCTTAGCCCAACATTTTATATTTAGCTTTTTGATATGTGATATACTTGGCAACAATGAAGGACTCAGAAAAACATGACTAGTCTCATAAAAGAGACTCTATATAAAGAATCCACATTTCTTCCACCATGTGAGGACAATGGTGAAAAGAAAGCTGCTTATGAACTAGGAATCAGGCTCTTATTAGACACCAATTCTGCCCATACCTTGATCTTGCACTATGCACTCTCCAGGAGTGTGGAGAAATAAATTTTTGTTGTTTATGCACCACTCAATCCATCGTATTTTGTTATATAGGCTTGAACATTCTAAGGTGATAACCCATATATAAGAAAAAATAACTTTGACAAGTTATTTTATGGCAAAATTCACTATAGGATATTCAGGAGATCACTACAGAATGAGATAGCACCTCAGAATGAGATAGGACCTCACCTTCTTCTGAACAACTCTTCATTCACCAAGAAATTTATTAAACATCATGATGCAATGGGATGATGTGTACCAAATGGAAAATGGGCAGGTAAGTTTGTCTCCTTAGTAATTAGAGACAATATACACAAAGTACATTGTATATAACATATTCTCAATAAATGACCATTATCAATATCAATATAATTATCATGTAATTACTATATGATTATTATTGTGATTTGGGTAATATAGATGTATTTTTAAATATAAAACTACCCGTAAATAAAATGTTAGGGTAGTGTTCCTCACTCTGACTAGCCAAGCCCCACAGAGAGTCTTATGCTAAGTCACCTCACATGGCATCAATACACTGAGTGCTCAGCCCTGTCTGGAAGCATCAGCTCACTTTACCAGTTACACCATCACTGGATTTAGCTACCAAGTGCTGTGAAGGTGTATCTGTGGGAAATGATGGGCTTGCTGAGGGACACAAGTCTTTGATACTATTTATTAGAGCAGGAATAATATCTAATGCTACCTGAGTGGGTAGCATTTCAGGGAGAGCACATAGGCTTTGAAATTTGAATCCAGGCCCAGTGATATTCTAGCTTTGTTCCCTTTACAAGTTGCCTTATTTCCAAAACCTGAGTCTCTCATCTGCAAAATAGGGATGATGACATCCTGCAGTATTTTTGTGAAAATTAGAGATAAAATGTAGGAAGTCCTCCATACATCATAAGTGCTACATAATGTATTATTTAAATACTTCAGCAACATCCATTAGTGACCCTTATCTTGAAGGTTTTACATAAGGATTAAAAAAAGAAAGATATGTAAAATAGATGGTACATAATATACCCTTAATAGTGGGTAGACTATTACGTAAATTTCAAAGGATACGGTTATTTAATAGATTTCTTTAAATGCAGTTCTCAATTTGGAGCCAAAGGACTTTAGTTGTGGCTCTAGTGCTAATCAGCTATGTGGTTTTGAACAAGTCGACAAGTCAACAGGGATATATGTTGGGAGAAACGTATCATTAACAATTTTTGTCCTTGTGCAAACATCATAGAGTGTATTAACACAGAATCAGATGGTATGGCCTACTACGTACCTAGGCTACATGCTAGTGTCTATTATAAACTCATGGGACACCATCGTATACAGTCCTTCACTGACTGAAATGTCGTTATGTGCTACGTGACAGCGTTTGGATAAATATGAAACTGAGAGGCCCATTTTATAAACTAGAAAGAAAAGTTGTTTACACTGTGCATAGAAGGAGGTTTTGGATACTAGA
This sequence comes from Tupaia belangeri chinensis, assembly GCF_000334495.1. Lineage (NCBI taxonomy): Eukaryota > Metazoa > Chordata > Mammalia > Scandentia > Tupaiidae > Tupaia > Tupaia belangeri. Next base: position 1,583,326 of record NW_006159784.1, read on the forward strand.
GAATATTCCAGAAGCCTGGCTAACACAAGTTGGGGTGATTAAACTTGCAAAATAAATAAATTCATTAAATTGAAAGTGTAATCAAAGTACTTTATGCATAACTAAGTTAATTCATTGAGATATATTTGCTGCGCACCTGAGACCTGAAGAAAATTGCTCTCCTGAACTTCTCCAAAGGGGATTTTTGATGGAGTCTTACATGCTTTGCTTCCATCTCACATCAAAACATTCCACATACTTTGCATTTAGATGCAGAGTTTCCTCCCGGTGTTAAGGAAGCAGTAAACACATCACCTACTTTCTTTCTAACAATATTAGAGAGCAGCCTAAACTCACCTGCTGTTTTAATTTTTTTTTTTAATTTTAAGAAAAACACCTTCTTGCTTGCCAGAAGATTAAATTTACCTTGAAAAAGCCTTTCCTCTTAATTAAAAAGCTATTAGTGACATACTCTTCAAAGCATTTTCTTTGAGTTAAATACTGGTGATTGTATGTTTGGTGAAGCCAGTTGGGGAGGAGGTTGGTAAACAAGAAAGCTCTGCTTCGGGATTTATTTTTGCTTTTATAATGAGAGAGAGTGCATTCACAGTCATGAGAAGAGATGAAGGCACTTTTGACAGACTCGTGGTACGCTGCAATTCCCTTTCCCAGCTCTCTCACTACTGAGGATCTTGGGTGCCCATGTACAATGTGTTCTCAGGCTGACCCGAGGATACTAATCCAAGATCCACATGTGGCTTCTAGCACTTCAATGCAATTTTTAAAGGACTGTGCCACCTAGTTGAATGAGTAAATGAATAAAAGGTGTATTTTTTTCAGGCAGGGGGGGTTGGGGATTGGGACATATTTCTTCAATGCAATTTTTAAAGGACTGTGCCACCTAGTTGAATGAGTAAATGAATAAAAGGTGTATTTTTTCAGGCAGGGGGGGTTGGGGATTGGGAGAGATTTATTTCTGCTCTCCAGAAAGACAGAAAGAGACAGAGAGACAGAAAGCCATCCCCCTCGGGGGGGATGACCATGCTGCAATCCTTTCTCTTCCATTCTCCTTTCGGGATTTTGGGCATACACACACACGTGCCTGGAGTGAGTTTAAGCCACCAGATCTGGGGCTCGAACTGTGGTTGACTACATGACAGTACAGCGACATAGCCGTTTCGTCAACTGTCAGTCCCAAGAGGTGTATTTTAATGGCTTCTAGCAAGGAGAATGGCATAAATGGTCTTGAGTGTGTTTATGATAAAATTTGTTTTAGTAGAATTTACTGGGCAGGCACTTGGGCTTTGAGAAATTGTGTTTAGGAGTAGTCAGAAGACTTGTATGGCATTGGCCAGGGCCTCTTCCTTCAGAGGGAGGAGGGTAGAGCATGGTGTGATGGGGTTGACAACCCACTGTTGTGGACTTTAGCATTCAGACTCCAACCCAAACAAGGTCTGTTGGCTTCCTACATCTCTCCATGGTCTAGCAGTATAAGTGTATGCATTGTGGGAATTAGAAAAAAAAGGTTCAGATATACCTGAGCTATTGGAATGAAGCAGAGATTGCAAAAGAAAAAGGTTGAGACTAAATGCTTTCTATTTTAATTAAACAATTTGTAATTGACACATAATAGCTGTACATATTTAATGGAGTAACATGCTTTTATTTAGTGCATGAATACAGTGTGTAATGATCAAATTAGGGTAATTATTATATTCATCATCTCAAACATTTATTATTACTTTGTGTTGGGAATTGTTAAAATTCTCCCTTTTGGCTATTCTTAAATACGCAATAAATTGTTAACGATAGTCACCCTACTGTGCCATAGAACACTAGAACTTACTCCACTTCATGAACTGTAATTTGGTATCCATTAGCCAACATTTCTCTATTTCTCCTTCCTCCTACTCTTCTCATTTTTTTAATAACCACTACACTAGTGTCTATCTCTAAGAGGTCAATTTGTTAGTTTCTATATGCGTATACATGTGATGAAAATCATCCTTCTATACGTGGAATAGATAAGTGAAGGATCCTTGAACTCTCATTTGGAACTTGATGCGGCTCCTGAACTGGAACTTTTCATGTTCTAGTTTTTAACTTTTCATGCTGTAGATGCACCTTCCTTTCTGGAGAAGTGAGAACTTCACTTTCCTGGCAGTGAGCATTCCTCACAGTATGCGAGAAACAGACAGAGGCCTGAGAGTACAAAGCAGAAGGAAGAGTAAAGAACTAGAAGTCATGATTAAACTGGTAATTTGTGACTTTGGCAAATTGTTAACCTCTTGGGCCTCTGTATCAACATCTGTAATATGAGAAGTTTGCTCTGGAAGATCATTTTATTCAGCAGCATACACTGTGGTAGTGCCAGGCAGTGGCCAGGCAGTGGGGTCCAAAGTTGAATGACACGCAGTCCTAGTTCTCATTCTGTCCGATAAGGGCTATCAGAAGTGTTAATAAGAAAGCCAGGAGTGGGCTGGAGGAAGGTGCGGCAGTAAAACAAAATACTGGAAGGTTGCCGGTTAGTGTTGGGAGACCTTGCAGAGTACACAAGGCACACAGGTGCCCATGATCTTGGCTGGCTGAAGCTGGGGGTGGATCATAGTATGAATACCACACAAGGGATGGTATATCTTTCCCTTACTCTCTCTGTCTACCTCTCTCAGAATAAATAAATAAACTTAAAAAAATGTCAGTAGGCAAAAAGAAAGAAATGATTAGTTTTGTTTACTAGAGCTTGGAAGTTGCATTTGAAAAGTAGGATCCCACCCCAAAATTGTTATATTTATCTCATTCTTTTATCTGTCCATTCAATGAATGTGGATGCATAGCCGACTATGTATGAGGAGTGGAGAAATAGCCATGAAGAAAAGGGACAAAATCTTTATCCCTATTCTGTTTAATCTGAGGTGGGGTGTAGTTTGGAAAGAGAGATTATTAGTATCTAACAGAGAATGAATATTCAATTTTGTCTCATTTCACTGTCCCAAAGGAGGTATTGACCCCACTTTACAATGAGAAAACTGAAGGCTAGTAAAGAGTCACATCAGTAAGTCATTAGGACTCACACACACTTCTAGCGGTCTGGCATTTAACTATGATGCAATTTTGTGGAAGCGGAGGGTTCCAAGACCACTGGACGGTACTTGTTTCACTTATCCAGCACTTCTCCCTTGGGTAAGAGTGGACTTGCTTTCCTTTGTAGATCTAATATCTCTCACTCTCAATGCAGGCATATAAATAAAGTGGAGCTCTAGTCCCTCCCTTGAGGCTTCAGAGTGAGGTCATGACTCAGGTTTAGCCTATCAGAACACACATCCTTCTGGACACGGTGAGTGGTCCAGGGATGGGCATATGACTAGCGTGCACCAGTTAGAACCAAGGCCTGAGCTATTGCTGGAAACTATTGAAGATGAGTCTTGCTTTTTCTGCTAAGCTAGACTGAGATCCTCGAGCAGCTGATGGCTGTCTTTGTGTCCCATAATGGGAGAGGGAGCGTGCCAGAGAACAAAGCCAATAGAGAGGAAAGCAGACTCAGAGGAACAATTCTCAGAAAACATCATTTGGCCCATGGTTCTAATTTTGCCTGAAATAGGCACTATTTGTGTGCTTTTTCAGTTCTGTGAGCTAATAAGACACTTTTCCTCTTAAGATGGTCTGTGTTGGGGCCAGCAGAGGGTGTAATGGTTATGTTGTAAACTCCCATGAAGTCAACTATGGTTCAAGTCCCATATTGGATGTCTTAAACCTCACACTGGGTCCGTGTGCATGCATGCCCAAGATCCTGAGAGGAGAATGGAAGAGAAGGAATCACAGCGTTGCCATCGTCCCTGAGGGGCATGTGCTCTAAAGCAAAAAATCTCTAAAATAAAAAAAAAAAGGTCTGTGTTGGCCCAGCACAGTGGCAAAGGCAGTAGGGTGCCACTGAGTAATACTGGAGCTATATGGGATGGCCCAGGTTAGATCTCAGGTTGATCTGAACACTCCAGGTGCACCTGCTGGGTACCCCATATCCTGGCTGGAAGGCTGGAGGGTAGGGTTATGCCGTTTCTATAGTATCAAGTGTCCCTTTTTCTCTTTCTATCTCAGGGAGAAAAAGAAATAAACTTTAAAATGTCTGGGTTACTGTCACTTGAAACCAAGAATATAGCCTCCAAGAATGTGGGGAAAATTTTTATTTCTTTTTCTCCTAAGTGTATTTTTCACAGTACTTGCAAAAGTTTCCACCAACCTCATCTGTTTGTTCTTGTTCTTGGAGGTAAACATGTAGCCTTTTGTGTGGCTCGTTTGCTCTCTGCTACATCTCAGAACTCTATCCTTAGAGAGAGCTCCGAGAGTTCTCTATACGTCTATACTCTAGCTGATGCCAGTCTTCTCATGACTGGGTATGAGTTGGGCAGCCTCCTTGTTGAATGTCAACCACTACCTCTCCCTCTGTCTGTTATGGGGGGCTGCCATCAAGCTTTGGCTCTTTTTCTCACCAGGTTAAGGCCCAGACACAGCTGCTTCTTACAGTGGGGATGTCATGTTTAGAGTCTCTATGACCTGCCCTTTGACCTACATGGCAACATACATGAGGGCTGAGGATGACCATAGGGGGTGACTTCTTCTCTGGTTTAGTTTCCAGTAACATCCTTTCCAGGCGCAGAATCTCAGAATCCCACCCTGGATAGGCTGTTTGATTTAACTCTGGTCCTTACAGGTTAGGGGGCAAAGAAGCCCTCACTTTCTTCCTTGTAGGAAGGAGAGGCATCCTTGGGCACTGCATACTGCCTTGTTGGATTCACCATCTGTCTCACTCCTAACAGCCAGGGGCTGGTCTGATCGTTCTGCTCCTCCTTTAGATTTCCATCCTCACGGTCACCAAAATCCACTTATTGTAGGGAATGAGATAGTTCTTCTCTGCTTATTTCTCATTCCTGTTTCCCAACTGCTCCCATGCAACCTAGCATCTAAACTGCTAGGTATATACCATTGTTTTATGCTGCCACTGGACATCCTCTTTCCCACAGCCAAAACAAAATGGTAGGTATTTTTACTTCCCTGAGTCTTTAAGTTTTGCTTAAGAAATGATCCACCTGGGACCAGCAGTTAGCGCAATGGCTATGTCGCTGGACTCTCATGTAGCCGACCGCAGTTCGAGTCCCGGACCTGGTGGCTTAAATTCATGCTGGGTGCGTGTGTGTGCGTGCCCAAGATCCCAAGAAGATCCCAAGAAGATCCCAAGAAGAGAATGGAAGAGAAGGGATTGCAGCATGGCCATCCCCCCCTGGGGGGTGATTTTTCACTTTCTGTCACTTTCTGTCTCTCTGTCTCTCTCTCTATCTTTCTGGTGAGCACATGCACCCTATAGTAAAAACCCCTCAAAAAAAAAAAAAAAAAAAAAAGAAAAGAAAAAGAAAAGAAATGATCCACCTGGATTTAGGTATTATTTACTCTAGACTTACGGCCTGTGAAGTGTCAACCAGATAATTCTCTGAGGTGTCCTGTGATTCTCAGTGCTCAAACATTGTCTCTGGAGACCTCACACATTCAGCATCATCAACAAAGCACTGTGAATGGGCTCACACGTGGGCCTCCATGATATTTTCTCCATCTGTCATTTCTTTTTGCCTTGGTCTCTGCTTCCCTTGCAACATCTCTGTGGTCCCCCAGTCAGGAATAGAATCCTTTCTTCTTACTGTTACAGGAGGATGCCCTGAGATCAGTTTCAGCTTTTGGTAAAATAGAGTTTCATAAAGGATTATTGATAATCCTTCCAGTGGCTCCCTGACAATACAGGGATGAGCTCTGGTGGGCTCCATGGTAGCATTTGGGCTGGACTAACACCTTCAAATAAAGCCACTCTAGAAGTCTGTCATCTCTTTGTAGGAATGAAGTCATCTTTTTCAGAAATGGTCTGTGGAGGATAGCTTGCAGATCAACTTCCATAGTGTCTGGCAGAGAAGTCTGTGTGATTGGAAGATTAGATTCACAGAGGGTCAATAGTTCCTGTGAAGAAGGGACCCAGCATGCCCAGCATGGAAAACCATGTTCTTTTTTTTTTTTTTTTTTTTGCCAGAGGGCACATGCACTTGACAGAGAGAGAGACTGGGATTGGAGGTGAGAAAGCACCCACTATGGGGGATGATCATGCCAGAATCATTTCTCTTCCACCTCTCCTTTTGAGACTTTGGGCATGCATGCACATTCTTGCTCCAGTGTGTTTTTCAAACCTCCAGGTCTGGAACTCCAGCCATGCGATTGCCAGATGGGATCCAGCTATCTTAACCACCATAACCACCATGACACTGGCTGACCCAGCAAACCATACTTTTTAGCAGGTCCTGCTGATAATCAAAGAGTAGGATTTCGTAGGGAAGGAAAAAACATTTCTTATATGGCTGAGGCCTGTGAACTAACTTTTTCTTTCTTTCTTTTTTTTTTGAGAGGTTTTTGCTATAGGGCACGTGCACTCGCCAGAGAGAGAGAGACAGAAAGTGAGAAATCACCCCCCAGGGGAGATTACCATGCCACAATCCCTTCTCCTCCATTCTCCTCTCGGGATCTTGGGCACATACGCACACACACCCGGTGTGAGTTTAAACCACCTGGCCCAGGACTCAAACTGTGGTCGAGTACGTGGGAGTCCAGTGACATAGCCATTACGCTAACTGCTGGCCCCTTGATATTAACTTTTTTTGTGTGGCACTGGAGTGAGGGGATTTCATAGAAAAGAAGTGGAAACCCCAGAGTGGTTAGACTTGGGGCCTTTATGCCATTTAAACCAAGGTCAATAAATTGTGGAGAAATGTGTAGAGAAAAGAAAGAAGCTTGGGCTTCTCACGGCAGGAAATTGAAGGAAAGTGACTTGGAAATACATAGGCATAATTAATGCATAAAGGTTATTCTAGTAGGGCTTGTTGGTGAAGACTTGGTGCAGTGATGACTCCCCATTTCTGATGATAAGAATGTTCTTTTCCTCCTGGTACTGGGGAGGCACCTTTCTCACAGAAAAGTTACAGTCTGCTTTTAGGCAGAAAGGGGAGGGCAGAGAGCCCTTCCAACAGCTGCTGCTTCTCAATTGCTTTCAGCTGAAAATAATCACTGTGTCAAAGTTGCATATTTTGGTGTGGCATGTTCTGATCTTCAATTCCAAGGATAGCAGTCTGGTGCCCTAAAATAAACCAATATACAAGCTTTGTGTGGCTTGAAAATTCCATCATACTGAATCCCAGAACTCCATAATATGTAGGGTGCTGCGTATCTTTCTTAAGTGAATCAAAAAGGATACAATAATTAAAGTGGGTTTTTCTTCCAGCAGACACTGTTGAAATTTCCTGAGACCAGTGACATAGCTCTGTACCCTCTACCAGGGCAGAGGTCAAGGCCAGTGTGGATTCAGCTTCCCTTCAGAAAGGGACAGGGCTGCAGATGGTGCCTGTATAGGGACTCAGGCTCCATGTGAGAAGCCACTCAGTCTCCTTTGTGGCACACGAAAGACACACTCTGGGGATTCCTAGGAATACGTGGAGCAGAGGAGAAAAAAATCTGTAAGATTCAGAATTCCTGACTGGGCAAGCGGATGCTTAGAGCTAGGGAGGGTGGTGTTAATAATGTGATCACATCCATCGCCCTTGAGGAAGGCTGAGGAGCATCCTGTCACATTGATGGGGAAGGTGTCCTGTGAGCAATCTGTTATTCTCTGTGAGTTTGCACCAGAGTCTAAAATGCAAAACATTTCTCTCCTTTCCTTTCTCCTTTGCATCCTTCTCATCGCCAGGGTCACTGAAAGGACTGTGCACAGAGATGAGAGAGGGCTGAGCTGGTCTTAGCTGCTTTAGGAGGAGCCTCCACAGTCAGGACAGTGTTCTACCAGCATCCTTAAAGGGATTTGTCCTGTTGGTTGGAGATGCCTGCAAGGGGTGACACACAAAATGCTAGGGGAAGTGGTCAGAGCCACAGGTGACAATAACTTCAGAAAGTGTTTGTGAGCAAAACACTTAAGTGACCTGCCAGGAAAAGAACCCTGAAGTATAAGTGTCAGGGGTGCCCTAATTTAAAGTACCCCATTTGCTAAGAGAGGGCTGAGCTGGTCTTAGCTGCTTTAGGAGGAGCCTCCACAGTCAGGACAGTGTTCTACCAGCATCCTTAAAGGGATTTGTCCTGTTGGTTGGAGATGCCTGCAAGGGGTGACACACAAAATGCTAGGGGAAGTGGTCAGAGCCACAGGTGACAATAACTTCAGAAAGTGTTTGTGAGCAAAACACTTAAGTGACCTGCCAGGAAAAGAACCCTGAAGTATAAGTGTCAGGGGGTGCCCTAATTTAAAGTACCCCATTTGCTAACTTCTCTACAGAGACCTAGAAGATCTCCTTTTGATTAGGACTCTATCCTGAGGCCTTCCCTAGGTGGGAATATCCTTAAGGGAGGGGATATAAGGCAGCTAAATTTTGATGGGAGAGAGCAAGAACCAGATCTCCACTTGGGTGCATCTGGGAACTAGACAACCAGCAAAGAAAAGCAGGAGATGAGAGTGTGGATCTCTATAAAAGAAAGAGAATGGCTTTTTAGGAGACACAGAAGAGAGACCAAGAAAGAAGGACTACAGACCAGCTGACCAGTCTGTAGTCTTACTTGTGATCAAAATTGTCTATGCGACTTAACATTAGCCTTTCTTAAGGCAGGACCCACTCAGAATCACAATTTCCCTTTAGAAACACATATTTTCTTCTCTCTCTCTTTTTAAAAAAGGTTATTTATATAAAGTAGATGAATATGGAAGATTTATTGCTGAGTGAAGCAAGTCAGGCTATGAAACAGAGACATTGTATGTCTCCACTTAACATACACCAACTGTCCGCACTCTATGGTAGAGACTAAAAGACTGGAGGACACAAAAGCATTGAAAATTGTTATGAACACTAGGGACAAAGTGAAAGGAGAGTGGGAGAGAGGAAGAGTGTAGGAAAGGAAATTTGGGGGGAAAATAGAGAGGTAAGACATTTGTGGGACACAGATATGGTTTATTGCCTGTTGATGATGACATTTATAGTAGTCTCAACTGGACTGGCCTGAGGAGTATTTCATGCTGGATAAAGTCTCTTTACAATCTAAATGATGTATAGTGATTGAATGTATAGATAATAATTTTTAAAAAGTTATTTATTTTTAGAGCAAGAGAGAGGGATAGAACAGAAAGGCCAACAGGATCTTCATGCCACCATCCAACCCCAGCCTCTGTTAGTCCAGATCACTGTCACACGTATGCTTGGCATGCAAAGGTAGAAGAGTGAGACCTTCCCAGTTGTGCTACTACTGAGCCCCCATGGTTGTCCTATAATTCATGTTTTAGAGGGCTTTGGAAATCGAAGCCATGCATGGCCAAGCTCATTGTCCACAAGATAACTCACCTCTCACCTCCTCCCTAGCAACTGCCCTTCTGGCCCCTTCTTATTAATAAACTTTGTTGAGATGCTTCTCAAATATGAGTCTCCGTGGTCCAGCCTGGTGACACAGTGCAGAGTATGAATGGCAGTGCAGGAAGCCAAATGGCTGACCATGATTCAGATCCTTGGCCAAGATGACCTGTAACACTCCAGGCACATGCAAACATGCCCAGGATCTTCAGGAGCTAGAGATGTAGGAGGTGAGGATCGTGGTATGACCAGACCCTGTTGATGTTGCCTTTCTCTTATCTCTCTCTTTCCCCTGCTGTCATGAATAATTAAAAAAAAAAAAAAAGGTGAGTTTCCCAGCTGCCCCAGTCAGCCTCCATAATTGCATGTTTAGTTTCAGCACTAAACAAAAAAAACCTTCAGGATTCCCTCACATAGAATCTCTGGCCTTCTAACCATTGGAGCAGTGATATATTGTAGACAGACCTCACTTTATAAACAATTGATGTGACAAATGTTGGCCTTTTAGACTGGAATTATTTTCAAACTCAAATCCTGCTTATAAATTTAGACTTTCTTGTGAGTGTGCAGAGCCCTTGCATAGCTTCCACACAGGTTCTTATCACCTGATAGTAGGCAGTGGAACTGCAGGGTTTATGTTTCAAAGGGCTCATTAGTGAGATCAGCAGTTAGTATAATGGCTATATCGCTGGACTCCCATGTAGTTGACAGCGGTTCGAGACCCGGACCTGGTTGCTTAAATTCACAATGGGCGCATGTGCGTGCGTGCCCAAGATCCCGAGAGAAGAATAGAGGAGAAGGGATTGTGGTGTGACCATCCCCCCTGGGAGGTTATCTCTCACTTTCTGTCTGTCTGTCTCTCTGTCTTTCTGGCGAGCACACACGCCCTATAGCAAAAACCTCTCCAAAAAAAGGAAAAAAATATAGAAAGGGCTCATTAGTCATTGGAGTGCATTTCTTTCTTTCTTTCTTTCTTTTTTTTTTTTGAGAGGTTTTTGCTATAGGGCACATGCGCTGGCCAGAAAGACAGAGAGATAGAAAGTGAGAAATCACCCCCCAGGGGGGATGGCCACGCCACAATCCCCTCTACTCCATTCTCCTCTCGGGATCTTGGGCATGCACACACATGCGCCCGGCGTGAGTTTAAGCCACCAGGTCCGGGACTTGAACTGCGGTCCACTACATGGGAGTCCAGCGGTGTAGCGATTACGTTAACTGCTGGTCCCTTGGAGTGATTTTGAATGCCTGTTTGAAACTGGATAATTTATGGAAGAGAAGTAAGGGATGTTTCAGATATTCCAAGTTGACATCTTTTTAATCTGATCTCAGTATACCTAAATTGATCTTCCAATTACTTCTGAATTCCACAAAGGCATGTAAAATGTTTAATGCTTAAAGCTAGTATATTAATTTTATATCAAATTTATAGTAGAGTTATTACGTGCATATAACATTTTATTGAACATTGGGGTCCCTTGGATAATCAATATATTAGACTCATTTATAGAAATTTTATGGATAGAAGCATACTTTTACTCTTTTAATATTATAGACATTTATAGTTATTTCATTGCATATTGGTGGTCATATGTGCAATTTACTTGATGCCGGTTTCTTGGCCAGAGTGCTCTCTTCCCTCCCTCTCCTCTGTGTCAGACTCTCCTGCATCTGGCTGAATCCTGTTTTCATTAGGGTGAAACCAGGGGGTTCCTAGATAATCATTCAGAATCAGCATTCCTTGAAATATAAGTAGGAATATATTTTAAACAATGGAACACAAGAAGTTGATGCTTTTGCAACACTCTTAATATCAAGAAACGTGAACAGATTCTTAAAAAGCATCTTGGCCCTCAGCCCTGGGAATCCACCCTTCCCAGAGCCACAGGCACAACAAGGGCTGTGCTTACCTGGAGTGCCACGTTGGTTGGTAGAAGGAGCCTCTACACCTGCCGCCTTGTCCCTGGGCATCTTTTGTTTTGTCTGGCTTGGCTTCACCTTTCTCAAAACAGCTGGTGAGCCTGTGTTTGCAAGAAGGAACACATAAGCATGCTTGGCTGAAACCCTCAAATAAAATGAATCTACCCCTAAATGCTGCTCGTTTTCTTTTCCTCAACCCTAACCATTTTCATAGATAAGGTGAGAAGAATCCATTCTGTATCCCTGAATCAGGATGGGTCTTGAAGTTCCCTGGAAATATCAATGCCGTCACTTAACATATTAGCACTGGGATTTCATGGCAGCCCATGACAGATCTGAAATGATGGAAGCCCTCTGGAGACTAAATTAGGAGTTGATATTTAGCAGTGTGGAAGAGTGCCAACTCTCTCTCTCTCTCCTTTTTTTCCCTAAAATTGGTTTGATGCAGGGAGATTTTTTATGCCAGAAACCACATGCTAGGCTGTAATTGAGGATAATTATTGCCCTGTGTGCTGCAAAATGCTGGACTTGAGACATCCTACAGAATCCCATTAATTTCTCCATTGGACTCTAAAAAACAATGCCCCACCAGAGCCAGAAAGTTGTGTTTAAACTGCCTGGTCTTTAAATGAAGAAGTTATTGGCTATCGAATCAGCTGATGTTGTTTTCCCCTGCTGTGGTTTGAATACGTCTCCCCAAAATTCATGTGATGATATTCGGTCGTGGCAGGATTAAGAGGGTGAAAACTTAATCCGACTATAGGATTGAGAGGCAAGGCCTGCGGGAAGTGATTAGGATTAAGGTAATCAGGGTGAGACCCTCACTGTGGAATCCTGGTGGGTTTTACAAGGGGAGAAAATGAGACAGACTCATGGACACAGACACACGTCCCCTGGCCCTCCCCCTGTGATGTTCTGTGCCACAAGAAGACACTCGGACCTGCAAAACTATGAGCTAAATAAGCCTCCATTCTTTCAAATCACCCAGTTTCAGGAACTCTCTTATTCAGTAACAGAGAATGAGACCAAAACACCTCCTACCTCTCAGTCCTTGATTCATGATCCAAGACTCTATTGTCAGTATATTTATTTTTTCATGACAGAGTATGAATGCATATACATGAGGCTGAGAGAGAAAGAGAGAAAGAGGTAAGTCCCCTCCATAGGGTCTGGTCATGCAATCCCATTCCTCTCACCCATCAGATGTTCTCCACTCAGGCATGTGCCTGTCACGTTTCAGGATGACAGGGTGAGGTGTTGACCCATGGTCTCTATGTGGGACCTGGCTTCTATTAAACATGCATACATGTGCACCACAAAGCTGGTCCAATATGCTTTCTTAGAATTCTGTGGCAGTATCTTCTCAGCCTTGGATTATTTTCACGTAAGAAAGCCGAGTTGGACAAAGAAAGAATTCATATGAATAATTCATACATGTACCCAACATATGTCCAGAATACAAAATAAGCTGTTTGTGATTATTTGGTTATTTCAGGTGAGAGGTATGAAAAAACCTAAATTATTTGGGTAATTACCTTTTCCTTTTTATTCAACATGGGTAATGGCCCAGGCTTAGCTCTGCTACTCAGAAGCTCACTAATTCCAGATTCTGCTGCTTTCCTGGCATTATGTGTAGACTATGTGAGAATGTGACTCTTCACTTCTAAATACCATCCTCCACCATTAGGTGTATTTTCCAAAGACAAATTAATTATGCTAAAATGGTTCCAATTGTTTGTTTTTTACAAAAAAAAATCTTTTCAAGATGGTTGTCTGGAGTCCTGCCTTTGTAAATACAATCTATGGAGTTAAATTAATTATGCTAAAATGGTTCCAATTGTTTGTCACTTAAAAAAAAAATCTTTCCAAGATGGTTGTGGATTCTTGCCTTTGTAAATATAATCCATGGAGTTAAAGTGATTTTTTGCTGATTGAATTTGTCTAGACTTTCAGGGCCATTGTCTTGCTCATTAAACCTCACTGTTTATACTGTTATTTTAAATAGAAATAAAAACTGGGATAAACACACACTGTCTCCAGGACTTTTTTGGGAAGGGGCACATTTTAAATAATCAAAGCTGGATAAGATTTTCTTTCTTAGTGATCTCTTTTTCCTTTTAGTAGAACAAATCTACAACTAATTGAAGATCCCTATCATGTGCTTTCCAGTGAATTTAAAGCACTACTCAGTTGGGGCCAGCTGGTGGCTTGGTCATTAAGGTACTGGATCACACATGTGCAATTCAAGTCCTGGACTCTGAGGCATGAAAAGCAAACTGGGCACATGTGTGAACATACCCAAAAGTCCCAAGAGGAAAATGGAAGAGAAGGGAGAGCTGCGTGGCCAACCCTCCCTGGGGGTGCTTTCGTACTTCCCCTTTCTTTGTCTCTCTGGTGAGCACACACACCTTATGAAAAATAATAGTAATAAATAGAAAACAAGAAAATAAAAAAGGTTGCTGAATCTTAGGTGCTCTACAGAAGGTAACTGACTATGTAGCTCCACTGTTTTCTTCTATGGTGGGGAATGTCTGTCACTTTCTCAGGAAACCTCAGTTCTTACCCACTCTGGTAGAGGCTAACTTGCGAAGATGCCAGCCATGTCTGCTATGCTATGCAGTCAAAAGGCTACTAAATCATAATTTATATGGAAAGCACATTTAGAGTTCCAGCTCTGCACCTGAGATACTGAGCATCCCTTTCTGGCCCAGCGTCTCCATCTGCCCATCCTGTAACAATTGCAGAGTCTTCCCATCATCCATGCCTTACCCCAGCCCTCCTCTTGCAGCACATACCAGTTGATCACATCACAAAGGAAGCTATTGGTCTTTAATTCCGCAGCTAAGTCTATTTCCTCTGTGATTGTGTACATAAGCTGAGATCCTTTTCTCTAGCCCGTTATAAGTGTCTAACAGTATTCATAGTGACTTATACAGAAATTTTAAAATGTTTTGAAATCTAATCAAATTTTTTCCTTCCAGATTCTAGGTCCTATGTATTCTTCAGGAATGATTACCTCAGACTAACATAATTAAAAGAGAGGCGTCAAGACAATTTGTTTCTATGTATATTAGTTTTCCATTGTATGTAATAACAAATTACCACTCATTTAAAAATGCATTTATTACCCACAGCTTCCCTAGACCAGGAGTCTAGGCACATTTGGATTCTCTGCTCAGGCGGTTATCTTAGAATTCTGCTACTACAATGTTTTACAAAAGCACTGTTGGGGGCCAGCAGGTAGATGGCTGTTATGGCACTGGATCCCACATGGCCAACTCTGCAATTAAAGTCCTGGACCCGGCAGCCTGGGTCCATGTGAGTGCATGCCCAAAATCCCAAGAAGAGAGTGAAGAAAGGCTTGCGGACTGGCCATTCCCCCAGGGGTGATTTCTCACTTTTTCTCTGTCTCCGGGGAGTACCTACACCCTATAACAAAAATATCTTAAATAAAAAACAAAACAAAAACATTTTGGAGGCCAAATGGTGGCACAGTAGTAACGCAGTGCTCTACAGGACTGGCTCACAAGGGAGGGTTCTGAGTTCACATCTGGAAACCTCCTAGTACACTGGGCAAGTATGTGCTCATGATCCGGGGCTGCCTGAGGCTGAGGGCAGGCTGCAGCGTGGGAACTCTGTTGGTGTGCCATCTCTCAGAGAAAACAGGAAGAAATAAAACCTTTTTATTTTTTAAATAAAAGCACTGTTTTTCAAAATAGCTTGGGGCCAGCAGGTGGCGTAAAAGTTAAAGGGCTAGATTATGCATGGCTGCCTGTGTGGTTGAAAGTTGTGCCAGGAATGTATGTGTGCATGTCCGAAATCCTGGGGGGGGGGGCTGATTTCTCACTTCCCCAACTGCCCCTCTCCCTGGTCCTGTGAGTGCCAAAATAAAAATTTAAAAAAATACAATAAAAATTAAAAATAGCTTAAAAAGTGTTTACAATTTAAATCATTTGTAGATGGTATCAAATAGGTATAAGAATTTCCTGAAAGTCCTCATATTCTGTAGAATCACACTAGTAATAACAGGGTTACGGAAAAGTTAAAGTCAAGGGAGGACCACTCAAAACCTAAGTTACTGTGTAACCAGAGCAGTAAAACCAGTAAGAACCCTCACAGAACTACGGGCACAGTTTAACTGCTCAGTAGATAATGATATATTACAGCAAATATAAAACTTCACCAAAACAAAAGAAAATGAGCATAGGTTGATGGTCAGGGTAGTAAAAAAAACGTGGAGATTACTTCATACAACAAAAATGGAAAATGTGGAGAGACTGCGGAAATCTCAAAAATATGTTGCCAAGCTCAGCCAACAAATACGGTGACTAGGCACTACAGAGAGAACTGGGTTCCTCTGGAGACCGTGTATCCAGCTATTTCAGTGAACCTCGTGGTCAGCTGCTGCCACTTGATTGTAAAAACTTTCACTTACTGGGAAACATTCAGTGTGAACATGGCTTCCACAGTAGACAGCCCTAATTTCTTTATTTAACAAAGATGTATGAGCAAATTTGTATTTGAAAAACTCATAACAGAAGAAACTGTAAATAATTAACATTTCTCCTCTATTGTTACACCACTACTTATTGAATATTTATCATTTACTGTCTAGTTATTTTTATAATTTGGCTTTCATTTTATTAAAGTATACATACACATAGCCAAATAGTTCTATAATACTAGTTACCAACAATAGCAGTCTATTGGCAATCCCTCGCCCTTTCCTGCTCCCTGAGGTAACTATTTTAGTTGATTCTTCAGGAACCACCTCTGTATCTCTAATATAAATAGCATGGTTTTCATTTTGATATTTCTTGATTTTTTTTTCTATTTGCGCCATTGTCTATTGACTTTTTATTGTAGGGAGGTTTTTAATTTCTCTCTTCCTTCTGTGCAATAATTCTTTTTTTTTTTGGAAAGGTTTTCGCTATAGGGTGCATGCGCTCGCCAGGCAGACAGAGACATAGAGACAGAAAGCGAGAAATCACCCCCCAGAGGGGATGGTCACACCACAATCCCTTCTCCTCCATTCTCCTCTCGGGATCCTGGGCACGCACGCACACGCACCTGGCGTGAGTTTTAAGCAACCGGGTTCGGGATACAAACCGCGGTCGACTACGGGGGAGTCCCGCAACATAGCCATTACGCTAACTGCTGGTTCCCTGTGCAATAATTCTAATGTATGAAATAACTGACGATGGATTAGCAGGCAAATTTCTAAAGTTACAAATTTATTAATGTGGGACCAGCCTTGTGGTCTAGTGGTTAAGGAAACCAGATCTCACATAACCAACTACTTGCTTTGAATCCCAGCCCCAGCTGTGTATGAGCACATGTCCAAAATCTCAACAGGATAAAGAACCGGAAGAGGGATTGTGGCAAGACTACACTCTGTGGTGGTGGGGGAGCTTTCTCCCTTTCCCTGTCTTAGTCCTATGCTTCTTGACCAGCAAATGCACCTTCTGGCAAATAAAAAAAAATGATTAATGTGCATACTCACAGGAGTCGTGCACAAAGTAGGAGACTTAAAAGAGGGGCAGGTGACTGACATTTTTACATTGAGCAGGAAGGAATAGAATCTTGGTGCTAAGCTCTGGAAGGGTGAGGGGAGAAGCTGCACATGCCTTGTTACACAGGTAAAGTTTCCTAGGTAGAAACCCTAGGAAAGAATAGATAGGAGCCTGTGAAAACATTTCTCTGGGCTAGGTACTGAACTTCTAATCTTTTTAAAAAATGTTTTTATTTATTTTACATTCATTTACTGAGCATAATCACAGCATACAAAATGTGATTTCCCATCCAGAATAATTTTTTTTAATTGTTAGAGGGCACGTGTGCTTGAAAGAGAGAAAGAGAAAGAACGCAACCTCCCATGGGGCATGGCCACATCACAATCCTCCATCTCACCATCCTGTGAGGATTTCAGGCATACACATACATACACCCAGTGTATTTTCCAAGTCACCAGGGACCAGGATTTGAACCACAGTCGGCCATGTGGGATCCAGCTTTGTATGCACAGCACTAAACCACTATATTATGGGGCTAGCTCTAATCTTCACCTGATACACTATTTCTTAGGCAGATGGAGGTCAGGGGTTAGAGAAAGCCTGCTTATAGTCTCTGCATACTTTACTAATGTAAATAGATGTAAGAATCCAGAGGGTGGTGCAGTAGTAATGCACCTGGATCCACATGGGAAGGTCCTGAGTTTGTTTCCTGGGGCTACCTTGTACACACTGCATGCTCATGGGCCTGTGATTCAGACCGGCTGGGGCTGGGGGTGGATCACAATGTGAAGATCCTACTGGTCTCTCTTTTCTCTAAAGAAATAAATAAACCTTTAAACATTTCTTTACAAAAGGATTGTATTTTAGAGCAATCCCGTTGCTGTGACCTCTCTGAATGATCTTTTCAAAACATGACAAAGAGGTATATTTTGTGTGTGTTGGCCTCCAACATTACTAGGGTGGAAAAAGACTTGTGTTCACCCTGCTGCCCAATGCCCACTACACCACCTCTCACCACCCATTCTTCCATCTCTCTCTTTATAATTCTATTGTAATTTTTGTTTGACCTATTACCATATTTCTACCTGGGTGGCGATATATTAACAAATGCTAATCACGCCTGACTGAAGAAAGAGAGAGTGACTATTTATTCTTCCTACCCCAACAGTCTGCAGTACCTAGAGTTAATAAATTACTTTAAAAAATTACACTTTGTTTTCCTGCCCATATTAATACAATTGTAAACTTTCCTCCCATGAATGTAAAGGTACAATTTATTTCTTAGTCCTATGTTTCTTGTGTTTAAATTAGCCTGTCCATTAAAGTCATTAAAGAAAAAAAGGTTGTAGATTAAATTTAGCAAATGGTGATGTCACTCCTTCCACATCTAATTCCTGTGAATGGCTAGGTGCTATTTTTATTGTTCATTTTACATTTATTGTATTATAGCCACCTTGATCCAAAAAAGATTTGAAGTAGCTTGCTGGTTGATGACCACAGACATAGAGAATAAAACTCTTGCTTAAAGTAAAAATCACAGAGAAATTATTAGTCATAACTTTAACAAATATGAAACCCCTGAGGATGCTGGGAAGTTAACTTCACCCCCTCATTTCCCAATTTCCCGTTTTCTGCACACTTTGCAAACCCGCCTCTGAGGCCCTCCTGTGGCAGAGGGGAAATGCTGTCCAAAGACACGAATAGAAGGAAGCATGGCGTGATGATGGAGGACAGTGATCAGCAAACTGTCACCCAGTGTCATTTGCCAAATCCATGTGATGGGCTGTTCTTGTTCTGTTTTTCGTTTATTTATTTATTTCATAAATAAGAGAGAAAGAGGAAGAGTCAGGAACATCTAAAGGCACCTTCATTGCTGTGATCCACCTGTCTTCTTAGCTAGCCAAGACCATAGGCACGTACAC
This sequence comes from Tupaia belangeri chinensis, assembly GCF_000334495.1. Lineage (NCBI taxonomy): Eukaryota > Metazoa > Chordata > Mammalia > Scandentia > Tupaiidae > Tupaia > Tupaia belangeri. Next base: position 1,602,058 of record NW_006159784.1, read on the forward strand.
CCAGTCTGCTCGATGAAGTGCCAGGACACGAACGCATGACTTTTCTCTTGTGGGTCAAATTGTGTTGTCACTGCACCATTACTTGGTCCCACCTGTGGACTATTATTATTATTATTATTTTGTACTGCCAGAAAACTAAGAATGGTTTTTATGTTTTTAAAGGTTTGGAAAAACAAACAAAAAATAAAGATACAGGCCGATTATTTAGTATCTCTCTGTCTCTCTCTCTCTGTCTCTCTCTCTGGTGAGCACATGTGCCCTATGGCAAAAACAAAAAACAAAACAAAACAAAAAGGTTGTCTAGAGCCCCAAGCCTAAAATGTTTACTACCTTACCCTTTAAAGGTTTCCAGACTCCTAGTGAAAGGCTCAGGCTCTAGATCTAGACAGACCCGTGTTTGAGTCTGAGTGAGACCCCAGCTGAGTTGCTTAATGTCTCCGAGCCTCAGTTTCCTCATCTGTGAATGGGACTGAATGAAGTTGGGCTTGTAGATCCCTTTCACAGAGTGTGGTAAGTGCACAATACAGAAGCTTCCTGGTTTTCATAGCACAAAGTCTCTCGATGCTTTCGATGCTTTCTGAAGCAGGCTACTCCCATCCCGCTGGAGCTGCCGAGGTGTCTTCATCTGTGTGTTGCTGAGCCCCGGCCTTGCTCCTTACTCTGCTCCCAGCTCTCATCAGGCAGTCCCTTTGGCCTTCGTACCTAATCGAATAGTTTTGCCGTTTCACATTCAGAAACCCCACACTTTTCAGACCACTCTGTGAACCTATATATTCTCATTAAGAGTTGATAATAAACTCCAGCACTGAAAGTTTTTGCAAGATCATGATTGATGACAGTGTGATAGGGAGCTGAGTGGCTCCAGTTGCCAGCTCTGGAGAGAATCTGCTTGGGGCAGTAGCAGGCCTCTGAGCAGCCTCTTCCAACACCCGTCAGCTTCACTGCCTGCCCAGAGCCATCTGGAGACGCCTCCCTCCTCCAGGCTTCAATGTGGAGTGAACAGCCTGGGTGTCTGGCATCTTTCTCTCTTCCTCTTCTTTTAGTGCCGCACTGGAGGCAGAGAGTCCAGGAAGAAGGCAAGTTGTGATCATAATCTAAAAGGTCTAGAAATTTGGTCATTTTTATTTTTATGCAGTTAAGTTGCAGCAAAGGATAAATTCTGCCAATTACTTCTTCATTACTTTTTTTCTTCATCTTTCTCTTTCTTTGCCCACACTCTAGAGTCTAAGTATCTTTAATTTTTTTAACAAAAATTTTTTTTTTTCTTCATGTCAAGACAATCTGAGGAAGTATCTTCTGGAGTCTGTTTCAGGATCTCCAGTGGGACAGAAGAGGGAGAAGCCAGATAGACCAGGACTCCCAGGATGGAGCAATGAGATATTTCAAGGATGGACAGTTGTCCCTATGTTTCAGGAACACTGGAATCTGAGCAGAAGCCATATGAGCCCATTCATGATCTGCAGCTCCTGCTCAGGCTCTGTAAGGAGTCAATACCTAATACTATATCCTGACACTTTTTGGAGCTGAACTGGATAAATCCCTATTTATTCACGAATCACCCAGTCTCAGGTACTTCTGTTAGAGACATGATAACGAACTAAGACACCTGGGAATACAGTAGGGAATTCTGCCCACTTCCCCGTGTCACTTCCTGGTGGAAGGCTAAGTCATTTTGACAGAAAGTCCATGGCAAAGGGAGTGGGAGGCACAGAGCATGTCTATAGCCACTCCTGCTTGAGGGGAGCCAGGCATTGAGAGCTGCGAAGGTGGCAGTTGCCCTTCTCCATGTATGTGCACAGTATGAGCTGTGGGCGGTGGAGAGCTGGGTGGTCCCAAGACAGAGAGATGTGAGTCTGGATGCCATCCTGCTCTGATTCAGGAGGAGGTTGTTTTATTGTGAGAGGAGGGTTTATTCCTTTCCATGAAACTCCCTGGGTGGGGTCCGTGGGCATTACACACTCTGGGGCTCCAACTGCACCTCACTACTAAGACTACTTGCATCAGCCACCTCCATCTGAAGTCAGACTCAGCCTACCTAGCTGAGGGAATGCGTGTTTGGCATCGATTATTACTAAACTGACAAACTCTGTTCACAGCTGAACCAGGGATATTAAGATGGTGGTAAAGGGAATGGAATTTCCTTTGGAAATGTAGAGGTCAGATATGTGACCTTTTTACCCTAAAACTTACCTTGTTTGTCTGGAGGCCATCTCAAATAAATATTGTTTTTCTTTTTCCTATTTGAGTTTCACTCACTTGTGTTCCAAGTCATATGGCCACAAGCTGCTGAAACAGTTAACAATCAACTTCTGCCTTTCCTTTTCATAAATTAGAGAAGAGAGAGGATTTTCATGTTTTGGTCTCCGTAGCAAAACCTTGGCACTGCTCCGAAGAAGTCAGTGAACAGAACGAGAATGGGAAAGCCTCTTATTGTTCCACCCAGAAAGGCACCAAGGACAACAGATTCAGGGCAAGGCTATGAAGCCCGGGTGAGAGAGGCACACAGCCTGAAATCCGTGTTGCCTGCCAGGAAGAGCCACCATCTTGCTTAAGGAATCCTGGCACTTTCTTCTCTCAGAGGTTCCAAGACCCTAAATTAGATCTCACCTGTTCTAGTACATTGTATTGCTAATGACCGAATGCCTGAAACTGAGTAATTTATAAGAATATGTGTTTATTCAGTTCATGTTTTGGATGCCAAAGGTCAAGGGGTTATGTCTGGTGAAGGCCTTCTTGCTGATAGGTAACATGGCAGAAGGCATCACATGGTGAGAGAGAAAGAGTATGTGCATGTGTCTCTGTCTCAATCCCTCTCCTCATAACTCTACCAGGTGTCAATCATGGGGGCTGCACCATCATCACCTCCCAAAACTCTGCCTCTTAATCCCATAGCCAGATTAAGTTTCTTCCGAATATAATCACAAAACAACCAATGCCAGCATATGAACTTTTTGGGCAGCACGTTTGAACCATAGCTTTGCCTTTGCATTTAGCTAGCCTATCTGTGGACTCTCCTGAGTTACCTTTTTCTTCCAAAGTCCCTTCTATTGAGGAGCCGAGGGTTGATGCTAAATGGAACGAGGAGTGGTTAAACCAAGTTTCTTCAACTTTAGAAATGAGCAATCCCTTCCTGCCCTCATATCCCTTTATCTTCCTTCCTGCCCAAATTTTGCCTCTTACCCAGTCAATTGGTCAGGATAATGTTCTTGTCCATATACTCGGTTTTTGTTTGTTTGTTTGTTTGTTTTTAATTTTTCTGCCATCAGAGGGGAGAGAATGCCTCATTTAGCCAAAAATACGAATGACTAACAGTTCTGCTTTAAAAAGTCTTGAATAGAAAGACAGATGTGGAGAAACTTAATCCCTCCTGGGATTGACATTCCCAGAGATGCTCCTGATATTTAATATAGCTTTAGGGACCAGCAGATGGCATAGTGGTCATGTCGCTGGACTCCCATATGATTGACCATGGTTTGAGTCCCGGACCCAGTGGTTTGAAACTTACATCAAGCGAATGCGTGCATGTGCCCAAAATTCCAAGAGGAGAGTGAAGGGATTAGAGAATGACCATCCCACACCCGGGGGGAGGGGGGGGGTGATTTCTGATTAGAGAATGACCATCCCACACCCGGGGGGGGGGTAATTGTGATTTCTTGCTTTCTGTCTCTCTGGTGAGTGCACACACCCTGTAGTAAAAGTCTCTCTAAAACAATAAAATTTAAAAAAAAAAAAGCTTTAAAATTATTTTACTTATTTCATGAGAGAGGTGGTCAGAGGGAGAGAGAGGCACCCTCAAAATGGCCCTCATACTATGTCTACCCCAGTCTCAGCCAGCTTGGAGCACAAACATGCATATGTGTGCCTGGTGTGATCAGGGAGGTCCCAAAATACAAACCAAGGATCTTCGGATGTGGACCAGTTGTATTACTCTTGTGCCACCATCTGACTCCTTGTTTCAGTTTTTACACAATGGTAATATTGGAATTAGTTGGGAAAGTTGCAAAGGAGAATATCTGCTGGATTTCAGACTAGTCTTATCACTTCTATGAAATATGAAAATCAATTGCCTTTCGACACCGATTTAGATTACTTTAAGTAATAGAACATCAAAAACTAAAGACAAAATGTTATAAACTACAATTCTTATGCTTCCTTCATGTGACTCTTAAACTTATTAATATGGACATCAAATCATCTACAGAGCTGTTGAAACAAAGCTTTTAAGGGCCTGAGAATATACATTTTTAGCAAGTTGCTAGGTTTTGCAGGTGTTATGATTTGAGGATCACATTCTGAGAATGAGCACATTAAAAAAATAATGAGCTTGAGGCCAGCAGGTGACATGTTGGTTAAGTCACTGGACTCTCATATGGTTGACTAAGGTTCGAGTCTCGGACCTGGAGGCTTGAAAATCACATCGAGGGTGGGGCCAGCAAGTGCTGTAGTGATTAAGGTGTTGGACTACCACACGGTTGACTGTAGCTCAAGTCCTGGACTCAGTAGCTTGTAACTCATGTCAGGTGGATGTGCCTGCACGTCCCAAATCCAGAAAGAATGAAGGAGAAGGGTTGTGGCATGGCCATCACCCCTAGGAAGTGATTTCTAACTTCTTGGCTTTCTGTCTCTCCAGTGTGCACATGTGCCCTATACCAAAAATTACTCTAGAAAAAAAAGAAAAGCACACCAAATGTGTGTGCATGTGTACTCAAAATCCTAGGAGGATAATGAAAAAAAAAAGGGATTGTGTCAGGCCATCCCCCTGGGGGATGATTTCTCTTTCC
>NW_006159784.1:1606867-1614648 GCF_000334495.1 Tupaia belangeri chinensis
GAGTGCAAAAAAAAATTATACACACACACACACACACACACACACACACACACATATATATATATATAAACTGGCTGTATGTTTTGGGGTTTATTTCTGGGTTCTAAATTTTGTCCCATTGGTCTACCTGTTTGTTTTAGTGTCAGTACCATGCTGTTTTGATTATTACATCTTTATAACATGTTTTAAGGTCAAGAAGTAAGATGCCTCCTAGTTTATTCTTTTGCACAATATTGCCCTGGCAATATGGGAACTTTTTTGAGTCCAGACAAATTTTATGATTTTTCTTTTATTTATGTGAGGAATAGCTCTGATAGGTTGATCAAGATTGCATTAAAATTGTAGATTAATTTGGGTAGGCAACTGATTTTTAACAAAGGGCACAAGGTAACTCAGTGGGGAAATCAAAATCTCTTCAGCAACTGGTGCTGGAAAAGCTGATTATCTACCTGCAGAAAAATGAAACTGGACCTGTCTCTCTCACCATTAACAAAAATCAACTCAAAATAGATTGAGGATCTAAACATAAAATATCGAACCATAAAACTACTGGTGGGAAACACAGTGGAAACTTTTAGAGACATCGAAGTAGGCAAAGACTTAAAGTAAGACCTCCAAAGCACAGGCAAAGCGAACCAAGCTATGAAAGATAGACATTGCATATCCCACTTAATATATACTGAATGTCTGTACTTCATAGCAGAAACTGAAAGATTGGAAGGTATAATAGCACAGAGGCCAATTCTAGATACTAGAGTTGGTTAATAGGGGGTGGGATGGGAAAAGCAAACAAACAAACAAAACATTTAATAGACACAAAAATAAAAAGTTATCTGTTTACAATGTATATGGTAATGTCCTTTCTTGACTAATATGCCGGAAAAGAGAATGTATATGGTAATGTCCCTTCTTGACATATATTCATGCCAGAAAAGAGAATGTTGTACACTGTAAAGATGTACAATGATAAAAGAAAAAAGTAATGGGTTCTCTTAATCCTTATTTCTTGTCTCTAAAAATCTCATCGGGTGTTGTGTTCTCTCTAGAGTGCATCTTAAAAGTTTTCCCAGAACACAATACATGTTCCTTTCAGTTGTGTAAGAAATCATTTAGATGCCAAATTAAACAGCTACATGGCAAAATTTGCTCTAAAGTGTGCATTTGCCTGATTGAGAGACATGGCTGGAAAATACACCCTGTTAGCGGGATGACTTCTAGATGTCTGAGGGAGGAATAATGAGTGTCTTCCCAGCCGTTGTTAGAGATTCTGGGAATTCCTGACATTTTCTCCTTGCAATGCTCAAAGCAACTTTCTTTATCTGAGCCAATTTCAGAGAAGGTAGGGCCAGCAGGAGGGGAATGAGAATGTGATCCCTGCCCAAGGCTCTAGAGTGGCATTTTCATGTTATTTCTGGTTTTCAGGTTGTATTCTTCAGGCTGTCCTTTTTTAGTAGCAAGTGAGAAAATACAAAGCTTAAATTACTTTAATTAAAAAAGGAAAATGCACTGACTCAGGCCAGAGGAAGGACAAAGGAAGATCCAGGCATAGCTGGATCTTGAAGTTCCCAAGCTGAGATCTGCCAAATTGTGTCTTATCTTCTTCAGTCTCCTCCAATCTCTTCTCATACCAATCACCAGCCCACAGTGAAAAACTAGATTTAAAAAAAAAAAAAAGGTATCTTAAGTTGGTTTTTAGGAGTCATCTCTCCACTCTGTGATTTCTTCTTTCTTTCTTTCTTTCTTTCTTTCTTTCTTTCTTTCTTTCTTTCTTTCTTTCTTTCTTTCTTCCTTCCTTCCTTCCTTCCTTCCTTCCTTCCTTCCTTTCTTTCTTTCTTCCTTTCTTCCTTTCTTCCTTTCTTTCTTTTTTTAAAAGGACAAATGTTCCTTTACTTATTTGAGAGATTTTTGCTATAGAGCATTTGTACTTGTTAGAGACATAGAGAGAGACAGAGGGACATATAGCGAGAAATCACTCCTCAGGGAGGATGTCCACACTGCAATCCCTACTCTTCCATTCTCCTCTTGGCATTTTGGGCACACATGCACACTCACCAGGCATGAGATTGAAGCCGCTGGGTACAGGACTCATACTGTGGCCTACCACATGGGAGTCCAGCAACATGACCATTAGGCCATCTGCTGGTTCCTTTCTTCTTTTTAAAAATTTTCGGAGGATGTGTACACTCACTAGAAAGAGATGACAAGTTGGAGGAAAAGCACTATCCCATGGGGCATGGTCATGCTGCAATCCCTCCTCTCCATTTCTTCATCCTGTTGGGATTTTGGGATAGTATATTTTTCAAGCCTCAGGGACCAAGATTTAAACTACAATTGGTTATGTGGGATTAGGCTCCATTACCTACTAGGCTGGAGGGCTGGTCCTAAGTATAAGGCTGCTTTTTTTTTTTCTTTTTTTAAGACATTTTAATTTAATTTAATTTATTATTATTAGTTTAATTTGCTATGGGGCATGTTTGCTCACCAGAGAGTAACAGAGAGAGAGGGAAAGTTAGAAAGCAAGCTACCAAGTCCAGGACTCAAGCCACAGCCAGCCACTCCTATGTGGGAGTCCAGAGCCTTAACTATCATGCCAACTGCTGGCCCTAACCTATAACTTCTTAATATCTCATTAATTTATTACCAACAATTAAGATGTTAAAGTCTTCAAGGAGTCCAACCAGTTTAGTCAAGACAGGATTGTTTAAATGCTTCTAATTACTCATATTCATATGTCAAATATGGATTTTTATATTATACTTCACATTTGATTTAAAAGAAAGATGTCTTTAAGAATTCATCTTTAGGCCCTGGTTTGAGAACAGAACCTGTAAAAAGTAATGTCTTAGGCCAGTCCTGTGGCCTAGTGGATAAGGGAGCCAGATTTCAAATGAATAACCACAGACCCAAACACTCGAAAAAACACACCAGGCACGTGTGCGTGCATGCACCAAATCCTCATAGAGTGGAAAAAAATGGAGGAAAAGATTGTGGCATGAACATACTCCATGGGAATGGGTACTTTATATTTCTCTCTTTCTGACGAGCACATACACCTTCTAGCAAATTTAAAACAAAACAAAGCAAAAAAATAAAGAAAGACAGAGGTAAAATTAGCATCTTAGGCCAGTTCCATGGTACAGTTACAATGCAGTGCTCACTAGAGGCAGGATCCACATGGCTACCAGAGTTCAAATCCCTGGCCTAGTCAGTGTGAAACAAGCTAGGCACACAGATGAGTCCTCAAGATCGGATGAGGCTGGAGGACTGGAGGAAGGAGGTCCTGGTGCGACAGATCTGTGGAGGGCGCTCATTTCTCTCTCTGTCTCTCACTTTCACATGTACACACATCAGGTCTATCCTGAACAAAGAAAAATGTCACAGCTTAGTCTATGGAAATCTTTCACTTACTATCAATATTACTGTTTTTACTTTTTTTTACAGCTTACTTTTATTTTATTTATGAAAGAGAACATATGTGTACATGCATACATGTGAAAGAGAAAGAGGCAGACATCTTTGACAGGGTCTCTTGCCTCTGTGATCCCTTTACCCAAACCTTCTAGCTCATCAGGATCATGTCAGCATATACCTTGGAAATTTTCAGGTCAACTTGAAATTTGAACCCATGGTCAGCCATGTAGTTTCAGTAGTATAGTTCAACATTCTGTCACTTGTCCCACCAAGACTGGAGCAGAGTTTATTATTATTATAATTGGCCAATGAAAAGATTTTAAGATTATTCTTGAAATGAAAACACAAAGTAGTTCTCTATCCAGAGGGTTACACTCCACTGTCACTAAGAAAATATGCAGACTGCAGTGAAGAGAATTTCAAAGCATTTGCTGAGGAAACAAAGGAAACTGAGGCAGTCAATCACGGGGTGAAAGAGATAGTTAAGTATTCAAAACAGATCTAACCTGAAAATTCTTATTAGAACTCAGAAAAGGTGGCACCAGCAATTGATGTAATAGCTATGTAGCTAGACTCCCATGTAGTCGACTGCAGTTCGAGTTCCGGACCTGGTGGCTTAAATTTACGCCGGGCGCGTGTGTGTGCATGCCCAAGATTCCAAGAGGAGAATGGAGGAGAAGAGATTGTGGCGTGGCCATCCCCCCTGGGGGTGATTTCTTGCTTTCTGTCTCTCTGTCTTTCTGGTGAGCGCCCATGCCCTATAGCAAAAACCTCTCAAAAAACAAACAAACAAACAAAACTCAGAAAAAGGGAAGAGGGTTGAAGTGAGAGCCTTTTCCTATCAGTTCTGTTTACTCCAACTTTGTGTAAATGCTCTATTTCCATGCAGTGAATATTATAGACCTGAATGACATGCACATTTATAATTTATGTTTATTTCCTATCTCCTCAAGTAGACAGTATTCTCCAGGGAAGGTTCTTTATTGGTTTCAAACCATACAAGGCTCTTTAATTCTGAGTAGAAGATAAACTGTGATTGTGAATTTTAAGAGTATGGCGATATCTCCTATGGTCCAAGATTCTTTTCAGATTATGTTTTCAGATAGAACCTGAGGAGCAAAGATAGGAAGGAGAAGAAGAGAGACATGTCTGAAGGGTTTTGCAGAGGGATGGAGTTAGTGCTGAATGCTGCTTCAGAGAGCTGTTTACTTAGAGAAGTAAGCAGTAAACATTGGATTTCAGAGGCAGTCCAGAATATTTTTTTGTACTCTAAATCGGTTCACTCTAAACCTTCCTTAAAGTACAGGCAACACAGGGGAATGTCAACAGCACATCTGTCGCTTCCTTCCTTTCTTCTGGGTCAGTGGGATTCAGTATGTGTCAGGAACCTGGGGCCCATAATGCAGTTTGGCTTTTGCTTCTGACCTGAGGTGCCAGCAAAAGAACTCTCCCTAGTGTCCCAGGAAGCAAGTAGCACAATCCTGTGGACACTTTCAAGCCTTGGCCCAGGGGCTGGTGAACGTCTTCTGTAATATTCTAGGCTGGCAGGCCATATGGTCTGTGCTGCAGCTATTCACCTCTGCCGTTACGGCTTGAAAGCGGCCATAGACATATGTAACCAAATGAGTATGGCTGTGTTCCCATAACAGTTTACGTGTGGACCCTGAAATTTGAATCTGAAATAATTTTCATATTACGAACTATTATTCTTTTTTTTTTTTTCCAGCCAGTTAAAAATGTAAAAGACATTCTTAGCTATAAGCCATACAGAAGCAAGTGTCAGGACGGTTTGGCAGGTCATCTTTTGCTGCTGGACTCTCGTTTTAAAGCACCCCAGTGGTTCTTTTTTTTTTTTTTTTTGGGGTTTTTGTTTATACTTCTTGTTTTGGAGAGTTTTTTACTATAGGGCGTGTGTACTCACCAGAAAGACACAGACAGACAGAGAGACAGAAAGCGAGAAATCACCCTCCGGGGGGATGGCCATGCCGCAATCCCTTATCGTCCATTCTCCTCTTGGGATCTTGGTCATGCACACACACGCTCCTGGCATGAGTTTAAGCCACCAGGTTCAGGATTTGAACCGTGGTTGACTATATGGGAGTTAAGCAAAAAAGCCATTATGCCAACTGCTGGTCCCCCCTAGTGGTGCTAATGTGCCAGTACTGAGAACTGCCTGCCTAGATTCTGAGTTTCTCAAACCATAGACCTCATTTATCTTTGCATTTCCACGTGGTAGTTGCATGTTTACAACAATTGGAGTCCCTGTATCCCCTTGCCAAATCAGTATTTTAAAGTTTTTATTTATTTATTTATTCCATACTCAACCAAGGGACAGAGAGATAGAGACACACACATGCAGCATCCCTAACACTGTCTTCACACTACGATCTACTCCTAGCTTTTAACCAACCCTGGTTCGTGGGCATGTATGTACTGGAATACTCAGGAAGGTCTCAGAACTCAAACCTCGCAGAGCATCATGTTTACCACTGACTACTATCTGCCCCCCTCCCCAAAGCAGTAATATTGAAATGGTTAATAAACTGAAATTACTAGGGGTCAAGGCAGGTTATGAATTGGAAGAACAAGGGACAAGATAGCAGATGCTGCTGAAAATCGGAGGCAGATGTGGGTGGGTGGGTAAGGGCTGTGGTGGTCATAGAGCTGAACCACTTGGGATCCCTCCAAGTGAATCTGCTGTGAGGAAGGAAGCTGGTGGTCAGTCATTAGCTGGAGCATCTTCAGATCCAGCACTGTGTTCACACAGAGGCCACACTTTCAGGCTGTTCTAGGCTGTTTCCAAGTATTTTAGTTTGTTCTCTGTTGCTTAATAATAGAATACCACAGACTGAGTAATTTATAAAGAATAGCAGTTTATTTTAGCTCCTGGTTTTGGAGGTTAAGGTCAGGAAGCCACGTGTTATGTGGGACTTCTTGCTGTGAGAGCTCTCTGCAGAGTTCCAAGGTGACATAGGGCACCATGTGGTGAGAAAGAGCTCATGTCTATGTCTGTGTCCATATTACTGCTGCCTGATTTTACTCTCTGCCCTTGTAAACCCACCAGGATTCAACTGTGGAGGTTTTGTCATGATAATTTTATGATAATCCTATCTAATCCTAACAACCTCCTAAAAGATCCACCTCTTTTTTTCCCCCGAATTTATTTATTTCTTCCATTAGTGAGAGAGAGAGAGAAAGAAAGAGAGAGATAATGATAGAGGGAGAGAGAGAGAGAGACACTTTCCACAGGGTTTTGATGCTATGATTCACCCCCAGCCTCAGCCTGCCTGAAGGATTCAGGAAGATGTTTATATACAAACCTGAACCATCTCACGTGGGCCAGGCTTGCAGAGCACTGCATTGGACCACTTCACTACAGTCCAGTCCCCCTAAAGTGCCACATCTTAGTTCTTTAGCTGAATTAAGTTTCCACCCTCTATGTCCCATCAAAACCAAATTTCTTTTTATTTAGATTATTATTATTATTTATTCTCGTTATTGTTTGTTTTTAAACATTCAATCACTATATATTATTTGGCTTGTAAAGAGAATTTACCCAACATGAAATACTTCTCAGACCAGTCCAGTTGAGAATACTATACATGTTATCATCAACAGGTAATAAACCATTTCTGTGTCCCACTAATGTCATGCCTATTTGTTCTTGTGCTATCTTTCTCTATACTATTCCCTACTCCCCCTCCACACACCCTGTTCCACACTGTCCTCAGCATCCATAACTATTTTTACTGCTTTTATGTCCTCCAATATTTCAATCTCTATCATAGAGTGTGAATAGTCATTATATATTAAGTGAATACATATAATATCTTTCTTTCATAGCCTGGCTTGCTTCACTCAGCAATAAATCTTCCATATTCACCCACTTTCTGTCAAATGTTAGAGTCTTGTTGGTTTTTTTGGCTGAATAGTGTTCCATAGAGTATATGTGCCACACTTTTTCAATCCATTCCTCTGCTTATAAACATTTGGGTTGGTTCTATCTCTTAGCAATCGTGAATACTGCTGCAGTAAACATTGATGTGCAAGCGCTTTTATGACTGAGCATTCTCCTGTCCTTTGGGTAGATACCCAGTGCCAGGTTCCAACCTCGGCGGGGGGTGGGTTGACTCGCTGGAGGCGATGCTGGAAAAGAAGAATACTAAGGCCTCAGTGCCTTTTTCATGTACGTCCTTAGCCAGACACCCTCAGAGATTGCTCTCTGAGGAGTGACAACTGCTAGGAATCATCATGCCTTTTTATTGAAAATGTATTACATGCAAGTAAATGGGTGAGGGGCTATGTGTTTTAATTATTAGCTCATAAAGTTTTAACAATAGAGAACATGGGTTTCATTTAGGGTGGGTCTA
>NW_006159784.1:1615138-1615686 GCF_000334495.1 Tupaia belangeri chinensis
GGGGGGGGGGGGGCATACAACAGCGGCCTTGCCAACATGTTGAACCGACCGAGAGTGGTGCTTTAAGATCAAAAGCTCAAAACAGATCTTAGGACCCTACCGGGTTGGACCCCTCCAACCTAGAAGTGGTACTGCTAGATCAAATGGTAGTTCTACTCGTAGATCTTTGAGGAACCTCCATATTGTTTTCCACAATGGTTGTACCAATTTACATTCCCACCATGGAGGTTTTGTCATGAAATCTTATGATAATCCTATCGAATCCTAATAACCTCCCAAAAGATCCACCTCTATTTTTTTCCCAAGCTTATTTATTATTCCAACAGTGTAGGAGAGTTCCCCTTTCACCACCACCCTGCCAACACTTACCACTTTTTGTATTTTTAATCTTTGCCATTCTAACAGGTACCTCATTGTGATTTTAATCTGCATCTCCCTTATGATGAGAAATATTGTGCATTTCCTCATATGCTTTTTGGCTGTTCATATGTCTTCCTTAGAGATATTTTTGTTCAGCTCATTTTCCCACCTTTTAATTGGGTTAATAA
>NW_006159784.1:1616099-1636859 GCF_000334495.1 Tupaia belangeri chinensis
TGTCTCTCTCTGTCTTTCTGGTGAGTGCACGTGCCCTACAGCAAAACCCTCTCCAAAATAAAAAAAATAAAAAATAAAATAAAATGGGGATTCAGTTTCATCTTTTTGCAGGTGGATACCCAGTTTTTCTAGCACCATTTGCTAAAGAGGTTTTCCTTTTCCCTGTGGATTGACTGGTATCCTTTGGTATCAGTTGGCTGTAAGCTTTAGGGCTTATTTTTGGGGGTCTCTATTCTATTCCATTGGCCCACCTGTCTGTTTCTGATCACAACCAAATTTCAACACATGAATTTTGGGGATTCACATTCAAACCATGGCACTGAGGATTGCAGGAGGCCTAAAGCACACCCATGCCTGCACAGTGCAGGACTTCTCTGCTGAGTCGTCTTTGCTTGGGACTGTGCACCATCCTAGCCGAGGCCTCCTCAGAGCTGCAGTGCAGTGTGAGGCTTCTTCCCATCCCACCCTTCCCTTCCTTTCTCTCTTCCCAGTTGTCAGACCTGATGCCTTTCCCTAACTATACCTACTTTCTCTCCTCTCTCTCTTCCATAGGTATTTCCTGATAAATCTCTTCTTGGAAGCCTTAAACTCATGCAAGGGACATTTAGGGAGAAGTCTTTGTGAAAACAGGTGTATCTCACTTTATCCCACTTTGCAATTACTGCCCCCCCTCTTCTTTTAGGATCCCCTCCTTATTTCTCTGAAGATGGAATCACTAGAGTTAGCAAATAGCTATGCTGGTTTTAATGGAATTGCTGAAAGAATCGCAGTGAAGTGTGAAATTTCCTAAGCTCCCGGGTATTCTTGACTTGAGATTGGCAATTCCTTCAGAAACTTTTATGTCGAGCCTGTCAACTGGACATCTTCAAGTAAAAATTCATCCTTGTTCCAGTTATTTGTGCTTAAGGGTACGGAGTCACCATATCCCTGAGGCATTTGGGTGGCCTTTGGGTGGGAGGCCTGGAAGCTGTGCTGAGTTTGGCAGTCTCAAAGCTGACTCCAGCCTGGGTTGGAGACCCAGGAATGGAGGAGACTGAGGAATGGGATGAGCTGGGCTGCATGGAATGTCTCCAGTTTCTCTGTCTGTCTTCATTGTCCTTCTGTGGAATCTATTTGAAAATGGATACTATAGGTCATCCCTGAGAAAGAATGATACACAGAAACCAGATAAAAGCACCAGTGCTCTCTGACAAGTGCTTGAGGTCTGGCGCTAGTCACAAAGGGAAGATTCTAGGCCTGAGAGATGACAGAAGCCACAGTCCAGTTCCCACCCACCCCAAGCGTGTTTACTTACCTGAATGCTGAATAGTAGGCTGTTTCCAGTGTCTACATTCCAGCGGGGGTGAGGGGGTGGGGAGGTTGAGGGCTCCTAACATCACTCTCACTAGATTAGGCTTTGAGCTGTGTGGATTTCACAGATGCCAGGAGCTGGGAGGGTCTGGTATGCAGCTTCTGGGGCTTAGAACTAGCTCAGGCTAGGGAGTTAACAATTCCTGGCATACCCTTAAAAAATCCCAGGAGGTCTGAGCCTTTTCTCTGACAGTTTGAGTGCAATTTATAGCAAAGGCATTGGTTGACTAGACCTGAATCATGTGTGTACAGCTGTGTCAAGGGAAGTCCATGTGGAAAGGCCTGTGTAGGAAGGAGAAGGGAGTATGTTTTCAGAAAAAGTGGGAGGGGAAGCAATAGCTACCACGCTCTTTGGAAGGCAACAGGCAGCAGTTCAAAGGCCAGGCCTTGAGATGAGGTCAGAAAGCACACCAGTATGGAAAGTTTTGTCCAGAGTTGAGGTAAATAGTCAGGAATGAGAAGACCGGTGAGAGAACAGAGCAGAAGAATAGCAAATATAAAAGTAATAATAGCCAGCACCTAGTGAATGCTGTATCAGCGGGACTGCTTCACCTGCAAATGATGAAAAATCTTGCTCAACAATCTTAAACAATGAAAAGGCTGAAGGTAAAGTGGCTGTAGGCTGCTTGTGAAGTCTTCAAGGGCCAAGTTCTCCCTGCCTTCCTACTTATCATCTCAGCAGTTTGTCTCTGGGACCAGGTGAGATCCCCTTATGCAGTGCTACTGCATCTAAGTATAACTTCCTTGTGTAACAAAATTCAGGTGATTTTCTTCCAAACCCTTCCCCACCTTTTAAAAATTGTGTTAGAATACGCAGAACACAGGAATTGGTTTTAGTACTGAAAGTCCTGTGTCCCAGAGAGCCCTGGAAAAAATACTTCTGATTATAGGAGATATGTGAAGAGTGTTCTTCTTAATCACCACTTCCTTCCTGTCTTGAACACGTTTGTGTGGGTCATGGTATTTGATATCATGCAACCGACCATATGTTTATTTTTACTCATGATAGAGTGTGTGCATGTGCACTTGAGAAAGTGAGATGAGCACCCTCCACAGGGTCTGGTCATGCCGCAATTCCCTTGCTCCTGTCCTCCAGCCTTGTACTTGTTTCTAAATTTGTTCTCATCATCTTGTAAGACAGATACTCATGAATACCAAGGTCATATCAAAGCAAGACAAATCTACTACTTCTACTATAGAATCCACAGATGAGCCTTGAGGAGCTGGGGTTTATCAAGTCAATGCCCAACAAAGAAAAAAAAGAGTCTCCAGAGTCTGTCAGGTAATGGCCATTCATGGAAGACCTGTATATAAGGGCAGGGGCAGTGGCTGGATGACTGTCCCTTCTGTCCCAGTCATCCCTTTAGGTGTACAATTAGGAAGCCCTGTGCTACACTATCAGGCCAGAACAAGGTTTGTAATGTAATTTTCTAGAATTTTTTAAATTAACATTTGTACATATTTGTGGGAGTACTATGTAATTTTATTGTATAAGTCTACAACACACAATGATTAATTCAGGATTATTAGCACACCCATCATCTCAACAATTCGTCATGACTTGTGTTGGGAACATTAAAATTCCTCCCTTTGAGTTACATAGAGATTCACAGCAAGTTGTTGCCATCTATATTCTCCCCACTCTTTTCTAACACTAGAAATTGTTTCTTGTACCTATCTGCTATTTTATTTCTATTAATCAACATCCTCCTACTCCCCACCCCCCAGTCCTTCCCACCTCTAGCAGTCATTCTTCATCCCTTGACCTATATGAGGTTGTTTTTTTTTCAATTTCCACATATGGGGGAGAACATAATGTCCTACAGCCTCACTCATTTAGCATCAAATGACAGGATTTTGTCCTTTTTAGTGGCTGAATAGGATTTCATTGTGGGTGTGTGTTCGTGTGTATATATATATATATATATACACACATACCCATACCACATCTTTGTTATCCATTCACAGTTGATGGGCACTTAGATTGCATCCAAATTTTGGCTATTATTTCGGTTACAATAAAAATTGGTGTGCAGATATCTTTACAACACACTGATTTTACTTTACTTTGGACGTATACCTGGTAGTGGAATTTCTGGGTCATAATTTTAAAAATTCTGTTTTTCTTAGGAAACCCCATCCTATTTTCCATAATGGCTATTCCGATGATTATTCTGGCCAACACTAAAAGAGTATCTCTCCCTGCATCCTTGCCAGCATTTATCATTTTTTTGTCTTCTTAATAATAGCTCTTCTGAGGTGGGATGACATAGCTCATGTGGTTTTGATCTATATATAGATTTTTTAAAATAATTTTTAAAATATCTAACCAGATATTACCAAAACCTTATTAGAGTAAAGCAGAATATGAACTTAGGACTGATTTACTATTACAAAGTAGTTTGAGGAGTTCAAAGTGACCCGAGCAGAAAATTGTTTGTACCACAGTTTTATTTGTGACAAGACAGGATCACAGGCAGGTCAAAGTTAGTGGAAACAAAAACTGGGAGTGTCTCAGAGGAGGCCCATCTGCATAGTGAATGAAGTGCATGTGCAGAAAGGAGAGAAAAGGCCTGCCACAGAGAGAGCAAAATAGCACCTGTTGAAATTGGATATTGTCACAGTCCTTCTCTAGTGGAGATACTAGACACATGTGTCTAGTTTCATCTGCCAGGTTCTACAATGTAGACCCTGAGAAGAGGACTCCTGTTAAAATGGATATTAACAAAGGGTCCCCGGCAAGCCAGTGGAATGGTGGTTAGGGTGGCTGGATCCCATATGGCAACTGAACAGTTCAAGTCCCCAACCCAGGGACTTAAAAAGCACACCCGGCACATATGTGTGTGTATGTGTGTGTGTGTGTGTGTGTGTGTGTGTGTGTGCCCCAAATCCTGAGAGAGAAATGGAGAAGGGATTGCGGCATGGCCATTGCCCTTGGGGGGTCATTTCTCACTTTCCCTCCCTTTCTCTTTCTCTCTCTGTTTCTCTCTTACAAGTTCACACTCCCTCTAGCAAAAACTAAAAACCAAATCAAACCAAAAGAAAACCCAAAGGGTCCCCCCAGAGGTAGTGGAAAATGGGGAAAAGTGTCATTTCTAGTCAAGTCCTAGTCTCAGCCTGTGGGGAGTTCTGGAATGGAAATATCACCACAATTTATCTTGCCTCAAGGCAAAGGAGCTGGACTTTCCCATTTCAGCACCACTGAGTAATCTATGGATAATCACTAACGACTGTTATGGGTGCTGGCTTTTAGAAGCAAAGCACAGAGAAGCTAAGAGATAGGTACACAGAACTGGTGAAGGGGATTCAAGGGCATCTGGTGGAGGTCTGCCAGAAGACAAGCTGAACCAGCCCACCTGCAGGTGTGTGAGCCAGGGAATGCTCTTGTTCTTTTCCACTGAGGTTTCATTGCTGTTTGTCACGTAGCATGATTGTAGCAATAGTTAGTAGGTTATTGGGATCTTTCAGCTCCTAATGGTTTTCCACTGCTTTGAGATGCAGCTGGACATTCTGCCATTGGGTTCTATGACATACAACAGATCCCAATTTAAAAAACAAAACAAGACATTTCAATGTTAGCTAGTTTAAATGGTTTTCTCTTTCTCATAGCTTAAAGATTTCCTACCTATCAGCTGTACAGCTGCTATCTTTCAGGTTAAGATAGGATTCAGTGTGTTTGATGACTCCTTCTTGACTTAGATTATTCCTAGACAGCTTTGAAAAGAATACCCTCTCAGTTCGACTAGCTCAAGGTACACCTGCTATCTTAGTCCCTTATGTTGTTGATACCAGAAATTCCTGAGTGTGTCATTTATAAGGAACAGAGGTTTATTTAGCTCACAATTTGGAAGACTCAACATGAAGGGGCCACACCTGATGAGTTGTTAATGGGAACCCAGAGTCATGCAGGGCATTATAGTGAGACAGATCAGCAGCAGAGCATGTGCACACATATCCATATCTGTGTCTATGTTTCCTTACAAACCATGAGTATCCAATCATGGGAGCCCCATCCTAATCACTTCCCTAAGGCCCTTTTTTCTACACCACTAACCAATAAAATCTCCACCCTCTTAACATTGTTACGATGGCTCACCAAATTTCAACACACAGATTTTAGGAGGATACATTCAAACCATAACAACCCCCCTACACCTGTGAAACTTTGCCAAGGATGTGTTGACTATACTTGTGGATCTCAATAAATTAAGCAAACTGTTATCTTATGAGGGCCTTGGAAAGACCTGGAGGAGCCGGATTCTATATTAAAGGGACACTCTGCTTCTTCTCCCCAGAAGCTTGAACAACAGAAAAAGTCCCAGCCTTGAGCTAAAACAGGCACCACCCACTGTTGATTCTTTAAAAAAAAAAAATTTCCTGATGAGCTTACTGGCAGAACGTTGGGGAAACAGAGTGGTTTATTTCCGTAGGGCATCTCTTTAGGTCTTCATTTCCAGAGAAGGTGAATACTTAAGAATCTTGCAATTCTTCTTTAAAACATCTTCCCCTCTCTTGAGACTCTCCCAGTACCTTGAATAGTGCATGACTCCTGTGTCATGTTCGCTAGCACGTTACTCTACCAGAATCAAGGTACAGTGGCCCCTCTCTCACCTCCAGGTCTAGGAAGTGTTACCAGACTCAAATTAGGTTTGCTCACCCAAGTACTACAAACTAAATAGTAGGTACATGGTGTGATGAAGGAATGTACAGTTTTTCTGCAATACAAAAGTAAGGAGAGTGCAAAGCCCATGCTGAAAAGGCCCAGTCACCTGAGGTGTTCCCCACATGCATTTTTTTAAAAAAAATGATTCACTTGTTTATTTTAATTTGACCAGAGAGAGGGAGGGAGAGAGAGAGAGAGAGAGAGAGAGAGAAAGCAAGGCACCAGGTCCAGGACTCAAACTGTGGTTAGCCATGTGGGAGTGTCCAGCACCTTAACCACCATGCCACCTGCTCCTCCCCCTCCATGTGCATTTTTAAGATCAAAATAAGGAGGATGGATCCCAGGCACAGGCATATGATCAGTTTAATGATTGGTTCAAGAGAGTGTGATCATCTCGTGGGTGTTCTTGATTGGTTAGGCTTTAGATAATCAAACTTCTGTTCAGGTTTCTGAAGCTATTTAGCCCAGGGTCTTTGAGCTCACAGCCAGCCAGCGCAGTTTTCATGCTACAAAACATCTTATATATTGAAATTAAAACCTTATCTTCCCTTTAAGTGAGAGTTTTAGAGGGCCCTTATTCATGGTCAGTGTTGTTTTATTACCATAACCAAAGTCTGAAGTCTTACCCCTTTATTCTGGGCCATTGCAATGTAAATGGACCTTGTATCCCAAGCACCTAAATACACTTTACTTTTAGTATTAATTTCCAGCTTGGGAAATTCTTATTTTTCTTTAACAGAAAGGGAAACTGAAGACCCATTCCTCTTAGGGGATCTCTGCTCAATTATAGAAGAAGAGATTTCAGGATCTCACTTAAGATCCTGGATTGAAAAAGCCACCAAAAACGAGTGAGCACTGTCTCCACTTTCCATAACACTTCTTCATTGTTTTCTATTCAGTCTATCGCCTGCTTTTCATTTATCCTCCCCAAACTGTTCATTACACATCACAATCAGCATTGCTCATATTCTTTGGAAAGAGGGAGGGATCCTCAGTCCTTTAGCATCCACTGTTTGTGCAATGCTAGGCACCATATTAGGCAACTGACTGATATTTATTATTTTAACTCTTGTGGATTAGGCATTATTATCTTTTCCTGTGGAAATGAAGACTCAGCAAAGCCATTTGCCCACAATTTCCTAAACAAATATTGAATGGAGCTGAGATTTGGATCCATCATCTACCTCACTCCAAGGCTTTGTAGAAGGTGCTGGAAGAATTAGAAGTAATGCATTAAAAGTACCTAAAATAGGATCCATCATAAAATAAGTTTTCAGTAAAGGATCACTTATTATTTCTCTTTTCTTTGTCTGTATCAAGATGCCATATTGAAATACTGACAGAGGAGGTGATGTGAGAGTGAGTTCAAAGAGCCCCAAAGTAAATAATGTTCTAGTGGTATAGAAGTCAGGTAGAAATGAACAGGGAGTCCCAAGATAACAGCAAAAAGGGTATCTGACACATCACTTGGGGTTGTCAGGGATTACAACCAGACCACTGGTGCCAAGGGGTCACTGACTATACTGTCATAATTGGGCCTGAAGAATGTAACTTTCTTTCTCCCTTGTAGCAGCACATGTGCACATATGCTTGACCAATATTTCACCTTCCATTGGTGGCACTAGGCTTGGTATGGGCAAAATCGTCCCAGTGTGCATGTTTACATCTTCAAAACCACATTGGGCATGAGTATGACTTCCTCAACTGAGCACTGGAGTTACCTTTTTTCTGGCAGGAAGTACACAAGTGTAACAAATCCTGCAAAACAAACAAACAAACAAACAAACAAACAAAAACAACAACCAACCAAACCAAAAAACCAAAAAACCAAAACCAAATAACAGAGCCATCTACAATGTCAGACTTTCCCTCTAAAATATTCATGACAAATCCCCAAAATAAAAACACCTAGCCCCATTCCCAGTGTGGTTATTGCCTGGCAGCCTATCTTTTTTTTCCCCCCCATATTTTTCTCATGGTTGTGGTTTTGCATCTCAGGACAGGTCTCTAATCTTAGATATCTGAGCCCGAGAACTGAGGATCCCACCTAACACTCCCCAGTTTCCCCATTCAATAACATTAGCTGGGTATTTGATCTAAGCTAGCAGTCAGCAGTATTCTTGGAATGGAGGGTCACCTCCCTTCAGAGAACCCCAAATCTCAGACAAAGCACAGGGGGATGGGAGAAAAGTAAAAGGACATGGGACTGTGGGAAGAGGAAGATGAGGCCAGGGGAAGAGAAAGAGGGACCTAGGGTGGAAGGTATTGTGTTGAATTTATCTGGTAACATAAGAGTGAGTTTCTGGGCTCTCTGATTTACTTTTAACACAACTATCTGTAAATCTTTTGGGAATAGATGAAAAGAGTGATTTTTTTTTTCGTTTTGTTTATCATCATGGATCCTCAATTTCAATCACAACCCCTAGTTCCTTTATCACTTAAACAACTTAATGTTGGTCTCAGATTCTTCGTGGGACTAGATTAGGGGCTGGCAAACTACAGCCAGGTACAAATATGGCCCTTGCAGGGATGAAGAGGGAATGCTTTCTCTTTGCCCTCTGAAGATGAATAGTAGTAAATGAAGTACAAAGTTCTATTTAATATCCACAGAGGAAACTCATAGGAGTGTGATTACCCAATGAGGAATAGATGTTCAAGCATCCTTCTTTGTAAGAGAGGGAAGAGATAGGGAATACAGGCAGTTCTTTTGGGTAGTAAGTAATTATTACGGTGAATGAATGAACCAGGGAGTCAGAAATTAATTTGTAGATAATTCCCTTTGGAATTTGAGTGATCCTGAGGGTCAGACAATAGTCTGGGACAAGGTCCGTCCAGATGTTGTTACGTTCATTGGTCTCTGTTCTTGAAAGAGAACAGAGGGGAAAGATAGGCTGCCAGGCAATAACCACACTGGGAATGGGGCTAGGTGTTTTTATTTTGGGGATTTGTCATGAATATTTAAGAGGGAAAGTCTGACACTGTAGATGGCTCTGTTATTTGTTTTTGTTTTTTTTTGGTTTTTTGTTTGTTTGGTTGTTTTTGTTTTGTTTTGTTTTGTTTTGTTTGTTTGTTTGTTTTTGCAGGATTTGTTACACTTGTGTACTTCCTGCCAGAAAAAAGGTAACTTCAGTGCTCAGATGGGGAAGTCATACTCATGCCCAATGTGGTTTTGAAGATGTAAGCATGCACACTGTTCAGTTACTGAAGCCTCAAGAAGGGAATTAAAGGCAATGTTTTTCTCTTTTGAAGGTCTGGCCTTTAGTCAGATAATGACATCTTTCAATTTCTTTTAGTTCCAATTTCTCAATATACCAAAAATGCCATATTTTGGAGTATCATTTTCTGAGTCTCAATACACTGCACCTTTTAAGTTGTTTGTCTCAATTTTTTCTATTTGAAACCAAGAGAGAACCCCCTAATGTATTTTCTAGGATCCCTGAAATATAAGGTCCATTTACATTGTAATGGCCCAGAGTAAGGAGTAAGTCTTCAGACTTTGGTTATGATAATGACTAACATGGACTCTGAGTGAGGGCCATTTGACTCTAAAACTCTGACTTAAAGGAAAGAAGGTTTTCATTTCAATGTGTAAGATGTTCTGTAGGCTGGAAACTGCTGGTTGTGAGCTCAAAGACTCCAGGCTAAATGGCTCCAGACACCTGAAGAGGAATTTGATTATCTAAGGCCTCAGCAATCAAGAATGCCCATGAGATGATCACGCCCTCTTGAACCAGTCGCTGAACTGATCATGCACCTAGGATCTCTGCCCCTAGTTTTGCCCTTAAAAAGGCATGTGGGGAACATCTTGAGGAGACTGGGTCTTTTCAGCATGAGCTGCCCGCTCTCCTTGCTTTGCGCTTTGCAATAAAGCTGTACTTTCCTTCATCACACCATGTGCCTATGGCTTGATTTTATAGCGCTTGGGTAAGCGAACCCGATTTGAGATTGGTAACAAATTGTTTTTATTTTAAAAATTTAATAGTAAAGTATATATTACAAAAATGTAATATACATACTATCTTACACATTTTATTACATAAAATGTAAATATATACTTTTTTAAAGTATATGGTTCACTTTTATTTAAGGGTAATTCATATCATTGTGCAACCATTACCGTCATCCATTTCCAGGACTTTTTTCATCTTGCAAAACTAAAACTAAAGCTATTAAACACTAGCCCCTGTTAAAAGAAAAACTTCAGACAATCTTATTTAGTGGCATTTAGTTGAGCAAAATGATTAGAATCGGGGATTCTGGAATGGCTTCCAAGGGACTCCAGGTAGCCTTGTGGTCAAGCAATATTTATGTTCCAAGATGGGAAAGTGATGTACAAAAATAAAAGTGAGGGAATGAAGTAGAGAAATAATCAGATTTGTTACAGCTTCATGTTGGGCTGCATGAACAGTCTAACGGATAGGCTTTCCGTGAGTGAAGTGTACAACTGTAACTTAGCAACTCACTAAAGAAGCAGTTTTCCAAGTGATGTTACAGGTTTGCTTATGGAAACTAGAGTAGGAGTAAGGAGGCTTTCTCAGACCAATGTACTTTCACACTCCCCATCCTCCTCCCATCTTGCGTCCTGGCAACCACAGTTCTACAGTATTGCCTCGCCTCCCTTACTATGACTCTGCTTTCATTTAACTATGGTCAATTGTACAAAAATAGGTGAGTACAATTCAATAAAGTATTGAGGGGAGAGAGAGTCCACATTCACATAGCTTTTATTACAGTATATTGTTACAATTGTTCTATTTTATAATTCGTCATTGTTGTTAAGGACTGAACTCTGGTCACGTTTCCTTAGTTCTCAAACTCCTTCTTCCTAAGGAGTCTGGGTAGAGCCACACCTACATGCTGTCAGCCTCACTTCGTCTCAGTAATTGTGGCTTACTCCTCACACTCTGACTCTGGCATAACATGATGACTAGTAAACTCCTTTATGGTTGTTAAGGTAAGCTTAAACCTTCTTTTCCTTTTCTACTGACTCCAAGTTTCAAAAAAGGCCTTGCTCTTTTAGCCAAAAGCAATCTGAAATTTCTTTAAATATACCTATGATCTGTAAACTCCCTACCTTCCACTTCAGGATATCTTACCTTCTCAGGACAAAACAATGGATAATCTCCAAGTATTGGTTGTAACCTCTGCTTTCTTGAATGTATAAAAGATAAAAGATCTATTGTAACTCAGTTGCATAGGAAGAACTTTCTTAAAGCTTCTTTCTTTTTTTTGGAGAGGTTTTTGCTATAGGGCACGTGTGCTCACCAGACAGACAGAGAGAGACAGAGAGATAGAAAGCGAGAAATCAACCTCAGGGGGGATGGTCATGCTCCTCTCGGGATCGTGTGCATGCACGCACACACGCCTGGTGTGAGTTTCAAGCCACCGGGTCCAGGACTAGAACCATGGTCTACTACCTGGGAGTCCAGCGACATAGCCATTACACTAACTGCTGGTCCTGAGGCTTCTTGAGATTATGTTTCCCCAGATTGGAGTCACTCAAATTGGCTTAGAATAAACCTCCCTAAACCTCCAATACTATAACCTCCAATATTGTTTTTCTCCATGGACATTAATTTCTTACTATTGTTACCGAACTCAAATCAGGTTCATTCACCCAAGTGCTATAAAATCAAGCCATAGGCACATGGTGTGATGAAGGAAAGCACAGCTTTATTGCAAAGCGCAAAGCAAGGAGAGTAGGCAGCTCATGCTGAAAAGACCCTGTCTCCCCGAGATGTTCCCCACATACCTTTTTAAGGGCAAAACTAGGGGCAGAGGTCCTAGGCCCATGATCAGTTCAGTGATTGGTTCAAGAGGGCATGATCATCTCATGGGCATTCTTGATTGCTGAGGCCTTAGATAATCAAATTTCTCTTCAGGTGTCTGGAACCATTCAGCCTGGAGTCTTTGAGCTCACAACCAGCAGTTTCCAGCCTACAGAACATCTTACACATTGAAATGAAAACCTTCTTTCCTTTAAGTGAGAATTTTAGAGTCAAATGGCCCTCACTCATGGTCCATGTTAGTCATTATCATAACTAAAGTCTGAAGACTTAGTCCTTATTCTGGGCCATTACAATGTAAATGGACCTTATATTTCAGGGACCCTAGAAAATACATTTGGGGGTTCTTGCTCAGTTTCACTATGCCTAATTTATAATTAAACTCTATTGTAGCTATGTATGCATAGGAAAAAAAAGCAGTGCATATAGGGTTTAGTACTATTCATGGTTTCAAGATCCACTGGGGGTCTTGGAATGTGTCCCCTTGCAGATAAGGGGGATTATTGTATTTTTTGTATCCATCATTTTGGTGATTCTAGGAAAACCATATAAGTGGAATCACATGGTCTTTGTCTTTCTTTTGCACCTGTTTTTGTATGGCCCATGGATTAAGAATGATTTTTACATTTGTGCAGTTTAAGTGTATATAAGTTTCTCAAGTATGTAAGTATCTAAATAATCTTAAATTTGCCTCTTGACTTGCAAAGCCTAAAATGTTCCTTATCTTCCCTTTACAGAAAATCTTGCCAATACCTAGGCGAGATCAATGATTTGGAAGTGATAAGGAGAAAAAATAATTTTTCATCTATCCCTCTGAGTTCTTAGTTGGGCAGACCCCTGTAACAAAATATAGATTAGAAATAGAAAAACATAAAAAGAAGTTTATTGACATGTATACATTAAATACACATGTGAGATGCCCAGAGAAATTCATGTGTAGAGGTTATATCACTGGACTCCCAGATGGCCAACCATAGTTGGAGTCCTAGACCCAGCAATTTGAAACTCATAGCTGGTGCCTGTGCCTGCATGCCCCAAATCCTGAGAGGTGAATGGAGGAGAAGGGATTGTGGTGTGGCCATCTCCCCTGGGGGGGGGGTGATTTCTCACTTTCTGTCTTTATATTTCTCCAGCAATCATACATGCCTTGTAGCAAAACAAACAAACAAACAAACAAACATAAACAACTCTCTCTTTCTCTCTCAAAAAAAAAAAAAAAAGAAAAGAAAAAAAGAATTACCATCAATTCAAGACTAAACACTACTGGGGTCAGCAGGTGGAATAGTGCAGCAAGTGGAATAGTGATTACGGTGCATGACTCCCACATGGCAACCATGGTTTGAGTCCCAGACGCAGCAGCTTGAAAATCACACTGGGTGCCTGTGAGTGCATACCCAAAATCCCAGGGGCAAAATGGAGAAAGGATTGTGACATGGCCATCCCCCTTAGAGGGTGATTTCTCACTTTCCCTCTCACTGCCTTTCTCTGTCTCCCAGGAGCATACATGCCCTATGGTAAAAAGAAAAATAAAAACCTTAAAAAAAAAAAAGATTAACTATTACTGTCCCCTGAAACAAAGAAAGAAGGGTATGGGAAGGCTACTTAGGAAAAAGTACCCAGCAAATGTTAAACAAGGGTAAGATTTGTTATGCCGATTTAAGTCAGTTTCTCCTCCACTGAGAAGTGTCTAGTGATTTAGTCTTGATTTCTTTCTGGTTCAGAGAGAGAAATGTAAGTGGAGTTTCCTTTATAGATGCAAATTTCTCTTACAGAGAGTAATTTCTACTCTGTACTAGAAGCTAGGGTCTGTGCTTGCAGTTTTTTTTTTTTTTTTAAATCAGCTCAAAATAATCCTTATGCCAAAAGAGGCACATTACGAGGTGTTACAGTTTTTTTCTAAGTCATATATTGGGATGGCATAGTTTGGTCTCCTATACAACTTACCTCTGGTGCTTAACTTATCTCTGGTAGATGCAGGAAGGGAAAGGACAGGAGACAAGACTCTGGAGTTCCTTTTCTAGCCCCCACCTTCAGTTTGCCTTTCAGGCAGGAAGAAAGCTAGAAAATGGAAGCAGGTAAGAGAGATGGAACATCTGCCTATGTGGCCAAGTTAAAAAATTGATCAGGGCAGAAAATTACCTGCCCGAGACAACTGTAGGTGGGATATTTCCAGTGGGCGATGTCTAGCTGATTAAGCCATATCTGATGTAACCAATGAGGTGAATCAGGGGACCTAGCCACATTTGATATAGCAAAGAGATGAAGCCATGGGTCAAGTCTGTGGTCAAACAACACAATCTTAGTTAAGTAATTATAAACCCCATGGAAAGTAACTGCCAAGGCCCTTGAGCCACTCTTTGTCATTTGTGCTCAAGCCCTCGCCTACCTCTCAGAAATGTACTTTCACTTTTACTTGATAAACTATCCTTTGCTTTTTCTATTGGTGTCTTTCGTCAGTTCTTTGTCTGAAACACCAAGAAGCTGGACAACATCCCAAGGAATTATTTGTTTTGCACAGTGACTGTCCACATCAGCCTTCATTGGAAGACAGTAGTCTCAACTAAAACTTTGGAAAACATCTTACTAGATATTTTTTGAAGTACCTCACAAATCCAATATCCTTAAATCCTCTAATTCAGCAAATTCAACTCAAAGAGTTAGAGTCAAAGTTCACTTGAAGATGTCATAATAATTTTTCTTATTGCCATAGGGAGTGTGAGCTCACCAGAGAGAGAGAGAGAGAGAGAGAGAGAAATTGCACTCCTTATGCATAAAGCTTAATTGCTATGCTACAGAACCAGCCTCTTTTAGTATTTTGATGTTAAGAAAAAGTCAAAAGTGATACACATATAGGGCCTATATTAACTTTGTAAAATTAGGAAGGAATCATTTTAAATGAAAATGTATGCTAAAAACACTCCTTAAAGTTATTGTGAAAAATTCTCTACAACGCAAAACATATATTTTTTTCTTTTTTTGGAGAGGTTTTTGCTACAGGGCACGTGCGCTCACCAGAAAGACAGAGTAAGTCAGAGAGACAGAAAGCGAAAAATCACCCCGCCACGGTGGATGATCACACCACAATTCCTTCTTCTCCGTTCTCCTCTCAGGATCTTGGGCACTTACGCACATGTGCCAGTGGTGTGACTTAAAGCCTCTGGGTCCAGGACTCGAACCATGGTCCGTTACATGGGCGTTCAGTGACATAGCCATTATGCTAACTGCTGGTCCCTACAATGCAAAACATATTTTGAAGAAAATCTTGAAAATTTAAAGTATCTGTTAAGAAAGTTAGACCCTGGGCTAAGATTTGGTGGCTATGTCCACCCCACCACCCTGGATAGGCCCTAAATCTCTGTGCTGTGTTCTTATAAGAGCTGACTTGAGTCCAGGAAAGTAGAATTAGGTTATAAAAGTGATTACTCTCCTCCCTGCTAAGAAGCAAAGAAATAAGAAAAAAATCACTTTTAAAATGAAAATGGATTTTCAGATCGCAAGTATATTTTTCCCCTTAAGTATAAAACTTTCGCTTTATTGAATCTCTTTCATTTTATTTATTCATTTACTTTCCTGAAATTTCTGACTTCTTTAGTAGACTGACAAAGCCCACCACCATTCATGTGCAACTTGTCCGCATAATAGTCTCATTTACAATTGATAAGCACACTGAGGGAGCCATCACAGTCCTTTTGACTCCCATCAGCCATCTAACTCATTTGAGAGTTGCCAGGTAACAGGCAGGCCAGAAAGAAGGGTTTCTGAAAAATCCAGACTTTGAAACACTCTGAATGGCAACAATTTGACTCTCTTATCAGAGCCTCTGCATTATCCCAGAAGCTCCTCACAATAAACCTCTGTACCAAATTAATTAAAGAAAGGCTTGATAATTCCATTCCAAGGCATTCCAATGAATGCAATTTCAGATACAGGACACACAATTGGCTTTTCCACTTAACTTTCAAATGAAACACACAGTGTTTAGTATCATTCCCACAAATCAGCAAAACCATCAAATTCTCAGGCGGAAGAGACAGACAGTAAAAACTTGAGGGAAGAAGGTATGTGTGAAGTTTGGTGGTGATTAGGCTATTTAAATGGAAGGTTAAGAGGATATAGGGTCACTTTCTTAAAGAAAGAATACCTTTAGAAAATAATATTATGAGAATTACTGTAGAAAAATAAACATTTGCTATTCAAATGGTAAGGAAGACTTTATTCAAGAAATACCAGTCAACACTACTTTAATAGGGCAGAGAGACACAGCAAAGACAGCTGACGATTTATAACCAACAAGGGGGGTGTCAGTGGATGGGAAATTACAAAGAGGAGTTATCAAGGGTATGAAGATTCTTGCTAAAGGAAGGTGGAAGACTTAGTCATCCAGGGTGAGAGATGAAGAACTTAATCAGATATCAAAGAGGAGCAGATTATCAAAGGTAAGAGATCATGTAGCAGGATCCTTTCTTAAACTGGGCTTGACACCAAGCCAAGGTGAAGGCCTAGTCAAGAAGAGGGCCCAGAGGAGTTTAAATAACCTTCGGTCAAGGAGAGAGTTTTTGCTACTGATCCCAGTTATCTGGTGATGAAATAATGAAAAGTGGGCTCAGAGGGAACTGGAGGCTTGAACATTAGGCGCTGGGAAGAATTTTCAGTGAAGGCTATTATTTGTGAGAGGAAGGGAATTAGTGAAAACAATGGAAGCCTCACCCCCTGGGTAGCCTTTCTAACTTCAGAGTTGCCCTGCCTGTGTGGATTGGTGTTGCCATACCTGACCGTGTCTTGATCTCATCACTTCAGTGAATCTGGGATTAGTGCTTGTATCAGTTATATTGACCTTGCATGTGGTTAATTTGTTCACACAATAGGAGGCTTGCTGAGCTGCCATAGGTTTCCACTCCTGCAGGAGGCATAGAAAAGCTCTAGGGGGACCGGCAGTTGGTGTCATGGCTATGTCGCTGGACTCCCATGTAGTCAACCGTGGTTCGAGTCCTGGACCCAGTGGCTTGAACTCACACCAGGCACATGTGTGTGTGTGCGTGCCCAAGATCCCGAGAAGAGAATGGAGGAGAAGGGATTGTGGCATGGTCAGCCCCGCTGGGGGATGATTTCTCGCTGTCTCTCTGTCTCCCTCTGTCTTTCTGGAGAACGCATGTGCCCTATCGCAAAAACCTCTAAAAAAAAAAAAAAAAAGCTCTAGGGCAAGGCAAGGGCTGGTCCTGATCCTGGGGCTTCCTAACATAGCGTTTCGTAGTAGTGCTCCTACTTGGCTGGTCGTAGGATATCTGCAAATATCCTTCATCCTGTTTCTCTGTCAACTACCTACTTTTTAAAGTTAGTTTGTTTTATTACCAGAGTGCATGTGTGCTCACCAGAGAGAGATAGGGGTGGGGGAAGAAGGAGGAAGCACCATCCCAAGGGAAAGTGGTCACATCACAATCCCTTTTTTGTTTCTCCATCCTGTCAAGATTGCGAGCATGCACACACATGTGCATGCTGTGTTTTTCAAGCCACTGGGCTGGGATTTGAACTGTGGCTGGCTATGTGGGATCCAACTTTCTTAACCACAAGGCTACAGGGCCAGTGCATACTACCTAGTTCTTTCTTCTGCCACATGGTATAGTCAGTTTTCTTTTACTGGTCCATAATCAGAATGTCAACACATTTATGGATTTGTGTGTGAAGCCCATTAAGTCTAAAATCTGACATGTTTGCTTTTAGAAGCCCACGAATGATCTTTTCCCTATTCCTACTAATCCCTCACCAATAAGGCACAAGAAGGCTGTTAAATGATGAATTTGCTGCACCAAAATGAAATTCTGGCTTGGAGAGATGCTATAGAGGACAAGTCTAACATAGTCAGGCAGAAGCCAAGTGAATGTCACACCTTTAACCTGGTTCACAGAACATGAGACTGAGAACCAGGAGGTTGGTGACTCAGCTGTCTTGTGAAGCTGCTGCAATGTGTTATTAATACATTCAAGATCAGACTAAAACTCGCATCGGCAGTTGGCCTGACTTGCTTCTTGCTACCATCTGCGTTGCTGCAGCAGCTCTAGCGACTCCAGAGCTGCTCCATGCGCCCTGAATCTTCCTCTGAAGACCCACACACAGTTGGAGAACTTTCCCAGCTCTGACTGCCTTTCTTCCAGTGTGCTCTGCCTTTAGCTTGCCTGCCTGGCTCTGACCACTGACCTAGCATTGATCTCCAGGAGGATACTCTACAGCTCATTCAAGTGGGTTTTAGCTCCTGTTCTCCCTGGGGCTCATGTCTCTCTGTGCCTGTCCCATATCTCTGGAATCATACACTGTTTAGGTGTGACTGCTTAAAGCTCTGGTTTGCGTTTCTTCTGATGAAGAGAAACTCTCCTGTCTATTTAGGAATTATTCAGCACTCTAGCTTCTTTTCCACTCTCTCTCTCACTCCAACAGTTTTCAGGAAATAAAAGACAGCTTTTGCTTGAAGAAAATGTGGGAATTCCTCTGCTGAAGTCTGTGGCCAGCTCAAGCTGTTGGCCTTCTCCGTTTTCTGCCGTTCTAACTCAATGCCATTGAAGCCCCATGGACCTGGGAGAGGTGGGTGTTGGCGTTCACTGTGCTGGGAAGGCTGGAAGAGAAACAGCAGCATTATAAGTTCTGGCCTGAGTACGTGCCCATAGTGCAGACTTTAATTATTAAATCTCCATCAGTGGATTTTTAAAAAGACTTTGAATCACTCTATTTTGCTTCCTTCTAATTTCCTTTTAAGGATGTTGACTGAATGCTTTAGTCATTCATGAAATTGGCTTCTGATACAGAATCTCATTTTCTTTGGCCTGAGTGCTTGGTATCTATGTTCTTTCTAGTTACCACATTCTCTGTCTGTAAGATCAGTATTCTTTTTTTTTTTTGTAGAGGTTTTCACTATAGGGCGCGTGCGCTCGCCAGACAGACAGAGAGAGACATAGAGACAGAAAGCGAGAATTCACCCCCCAGGGGGGATGGTCACGCCGCAATCCCTTCTCCTCCATTCTCTTCTCGGCATCTTGGGCACGCACGCACACGTGCCCGGCATGAATTTTAAGCCATTGGTTGTGGGAGGCAAACCACGGTCGACTACGTGGGAGTCCAGCAACATAGCCATTATGCTAACTGCTGGTTCCCAAGATCAGTATTCTTCATGGTGATGATCAAAGGGGCATCTTTTACAGTCTCCTCCTTCCCACTTCTTCATTGTGATTAGAAAATAGATTTCCAGCCTAGCTGTGGTGGTGCAGATAGTAGGAGACTTCTGCAATGTTGGAGCCACCTGGAAGACGCAGTTGGGATACTGGCACTCCACACGACATGTGGCTTGTTATCCTGGCTGGCTGGAGGGTTCATATGGTCTTGCAGGGTTTGCAGTATGATGAAAGCCTGTCACAGGTGGGTCTCCTTCTCCCTTTCTCAAAAAATAAAATAATTAAATAAATTTTCAAATTAGATCCTTTGAGTGGTGCTGCCATTTCTCCTTGATAATTACATTAAACTTTTCCTGGGCTTGCCCTGTAGCCTAATCATTGAGGGAGGCTGGTTCCCACATGACCAACTAAAGTTTGAATCCCAGCTCTAGCCAATTGAAAATCATGCCGGAGAAATGGAAGAGAAGGGATTGTGGCATGACCTTACCTCGCTGGCGGAGGGCTTTCTCCCTCTCTATCTCTTTCTGTTGTTCTCTGGCAAGCACACATGCCCTCTTGACAATTTGAAGCAGGAGAAAACTAGAAAATGGAAGTGGGAAAGGGGGCTGGAGTGTCTGCCTATGTGGCTAGACAGAAAAGCCAATCAAGGCAGAAATTCCCCATCCAAGGTAATGTAGGCAGGAGATTTCCAGTGGGGGGTGTCTAACTGATTAAGCCACATCTGAAATAGCCAATGACATGGATCAATAGGTCTAGCCATATTTTATACAGCCAATGAGATGAGAATAATTATAGGTCCAGCCAATGATCAACCAATACTACCTAGATTGAAAAATTATATATAAATCTCATAGAATGTAACTAGCAGGACCCTTGAGCCTCTTTCTCTCTCTCCCTGTTTAGACCTGCTTCTACCTCTGGGTACTATATTTACACTTTTACTTAATAAACTATCTTTTCCTTTTGGTATTGGTGTGTCTCATTCAGTTCTTTGTCTGAAACACCAAAAACCTGGATATCATTGCAGGAGCCATTTCACAACAAATTAAAAAAATAATATTAAACTTTCCCTCTTAATAATTGATACCCATTATTTTGCCTGGAACACAAAGAAATAAAACATAATAATTGAATTGGATCCAGATGGCTACAGGGTAGAACCAATTCTAATGTCTTCACACAAGGGTGTTGTACAGGCACTTTTGTGGTCTGGCACCAGTTCTTAGTAGGGCACAGGTGATGATACAGATGAAGGTTATGATGCCTGAGAAAGGTATCCTTAGACAGGACTCTCACTGATCAGCAACCTCAGAGACAAAGAAGCAGAATTCAAGGCTCTCAGATGCTAATTTCTTTTTTTTAAATTTATTATCATCATAATCTTGTTGATATTACATTGAATCACATATAACTATACAGTGTATTACATTTCTTTTTCCAGGAGGAATTCCATGCATGTCAGTCAATACAGAGACATTAAAATCCCGATTTCATCATCCAATATCTTTTCATTTTTTCCCTGATTATTATTATTTCAATTATTTTTTAAATAGTCAATCACTATTTATCATTTTGCTTGTAAAAAGACTTTGCCCAACATGAAATACATCTCAGACCAATCCAGTTGAGATTACTATATATGTCATCATCAACACGTAATAAACTACATCTGTGTCCTACTAATGTCAGGGCTTTATATTTGTTCTCTTGCTATCTTTCTCTATCCTCTTCTCTTCTCCCTCCCCGTTCCACACTGTCTTACCATCATTAACTATTTTCACTGCTTTTATGTCCTCCAATATTT
>NW_006159784.1:1637136-1642330 GCF_000334495.1 Tupaia belangeri chinensis
TTTTTCAATCCGCTCATCTGTTTGTGGACATTTAGGTTGGTTCCATGCCTTGGCAATCATGAATAATGCTGTAATAAACATTGATGTGCAAGCACTTTTCTGACTGAGCATTCTCCTGTCCTTTGGGTAGATACCCAGAAGTGGGATTGCTGGATCAAATGGTAGTTCTGTAAATCTTTGAGGAACCTCCATATTGTTCTCCACAGTTGCTGAACCAGTTTACATTCCCACCAACAGTGTAGGAGAGTTCCCTTTTCACAGGGCAAGAGTTCAAACACTATTTGATAGATGTATCCATACCAATAAACACTTGTAGCTGGGATCCTAGAGATTAGCCTAGGTGGTTGCAAATTCAGAAATGCTTGGGTATGTTTGGAAAGTCCAGTAAAGTTTCCTCTGCACAAAAGATTGAGGCCCTTGCAGGAAGGAACTTAGTCCAAGCGAGAGAAACAATAAGCAATCAGGAACCAGCAGTTAGTGTAATGGCTATGTCACTGGACTCCCACGTAGTTGACTGCGGTTCGCGTCCCGGACCCAGTGGCTTAAAACTCACACCGGGCGTGTGTGTGTGCGTGCCCAAGATCCCGAGGGGAGAATGGAGGAGAAGGGATTGCAGTGTGACCATCCCCCCTGGGGGGGTGATTTCTCACTTTCTGTCTCTACGTCTCTCTCTGTCTGTCTGGTGAGCACACGTGCCCTGTAGCGAAAATCTCTCCAGAAAAAAAAAAAAAAAAGAAACAATAAGCAATCTAACTAGGTCTAAGGACAACAGATTTAAGGAGGAAGGGTAGAAAGAATTTATTTTTGGCAACAATCCATTGAGATATAATCACATACTCTACAATTCACCCATTTGAAGCACACAATTCAATGGTTTTTAGTACAGTCAGAGAGTTGAATAATCATCTCCATAATTAAATGTGGAACATTATCATTACCGCTAGAAGAGATCTTGTATCCTTTAGCCATCACTCTTCAATCTACCCAACTCCTTAGCCCTAAATAAACACTAATCTACTTCCTATCTCTGTGGATTTGCCTATTCTGGACTTTCTTATGAATGGAATCTGACAACATGTTATCTTTTGTGTCTAGCATCCTTCGTTTATCATACATTTTAAAAGGTTCATTCATGTTGTGGCCTGTATCAGTATTTCATTCATTCCTTTTTATGGCTGAATTATAAATATGCCACCATTCATCTGTTGATTGGGTCATCAGTTTGGTTTCTTTCTATCCTTTGGCTCTTACGAATAAGCTGCTATGGATATTCATATGCAAATTTTTGTGTAGATATGTTTTTATTTCTCTTGATCTATACTAGGAATGAGTTTGCTGGATCAGATGGTAACTGGAAGGAAGAATTTTGAATAGAACCTGGACACTTCTCAGATTGCCCTCTGACTCTTCCCTCTCAGGCTCATGGTGAGCCCTAGAAAAAGGAAAGTCAAATAAAAGGAAGTAGAAAGTCACACCTATGAGCCCAAGAGCCCTGAGCTATGGACTAGTTTTGCAAGTGAAGGCCAACACCTGGGGGTGATGAGGACATGAAGAAGTGGCTGAGGACCTCCAGCACCAGGAGGAAATGTGAACAAGAGGCACACAGTAGTTTCCTACTCAATGTGCCAGACAAATCTACCCCAGGGAGGTTGCCAGGAGACCAACAGCCCCAGGAAGCCAGCAGCAGGGGAGAAGGCTGGAAGACTACACAGACCTCTATCCAAAACAGCACAATGGGTTTCTCAAACATGAGAAAGGATTGTAAATAGAGAGCTAGAAGCAAGGGTATTGCTCAGAAGAATAGCAGCTCAGGGCTTGGGGCCTGGGTGAAGACTGCAATGCCTCCGACACATCTGGAATAGCCACCAGGACTGACAGAGCCATGAGAACTGGGACTGTGCCTCTCAGAATGGAAATCTTTATCTTACCACCTCTAGTCCTCCCCATCCCATATTCTTTTTTTTTGGAGAGGTTTTTGCTATAGGGCGCGTGCGCTCGCCAGACAGACAGAGAGAGACAGAAAGCGAGAAATCACCCCCCAGGGGGGATGGTCACGCCGCAATCCCTTCTCCTCCATTCTCCTCTCGGGATCTTGGGCACGCACGCACACGCGCCCAGCGTGAGTTTTAAGCCACTGGCTGCGGGACGCGAACCACAGTCGACTACGTGGGAGTCCAGCGACATAGCCATTATGCTAACTGCTGTTCCCCTCCCCATCCCGCATTCTGACAATGGACAATGTGTAAGTCTCTGCAATCTAGATGTTGTTCCAGGACAGGGAAAATCTGTCAGAAGGACAAAGGCAGAATTTCTTACCAGCTTTGCAGGAAAGTAGTTAGGAACAGAACGCGGTGATTAATAGAAAATGAGGAGATGTGACATTTTTACACTAGAACTACCTACATGTTCATAGTAGCACTGTTCATAACAGCTAAAAGGCAGAAACAATCCAAATATTCGTCAACTGATGACTGGATAAACAAAATGCAGAATGCCAATACAATGGAATATTATTTATCCACAAATGTGAATGAAATACTAATACATGCTACAACATGCATGAACCTTAAAAACATGTTAAAAACATGTTAAACACACCACCAGCAGGTGGTGTGGTGGACAAGGCATTGGTCTCCCACATGGCTGTCCGAAGTTTGAGTTCCAGATCTGGTGGCTTGAAAGTCGCGCTGGGTGTGTGTGTGTGTGTGTGTGTGTGTGTATGTGTGTGTGTGTCCAAACCCGTGAGAACAGTGTGTGTGTGTCCAAAGCCCTGAGAGAAGAATGGAGGAGAAGGGTTTGCAGCATGGCCATTTTCCCTGGAGGATGATTTCTCACTTTCCCTCTCTCTGTTTCTCTCTGGAGAGTGCAAATGCATTAGGATAGAAAAGAACAAAAACAAAAAAGCACAATACACACACTTTCTCTCTCTCTTTCACATACACACACTTGCACACACAGAAAGTGTTAAGGAAAAACACACAAAAGGCCATGAATTTTTTGTTGCCATGTCTATCAAATGTCTAGCTTAGGTATATCTAGAGATAAAAGGTGGATTAGAAATTGCCAGGGACTGGAAAGAGGGGAGAATTGGAACTAACTGCTAATGAGTTCTTCTGGGGCCAATAAAAGTGTTCTGGAATTAGATAGTTATATGGTTGTACACCTTGTGAATATACTGCAAACCACTGAATTGTACACTTTAGAAAATGTGAAACAATGTCTAGCCAGCAAAGACCTGACAGCTCTTCTGGTCAGAGTACGTGCGGACTAGCCAGTTGTCCTGATTTGTCTGCACTGAGGTGGTTTCTGGGGTCTGGGACAGTCGCTGCAAGAACCAGGGAAAGTAGAGTGACTTGGTCATGCTTATGTATACTACAGCACTACTCAGAAATAACAGTGAAGGCAACTTCACATTTTACAGAGTGATTTCTCCACATGTCGTTTGGTCTTACTACCTCCTTGTGAAGTGGCCGCTAGGGAAATTTTAATTTAACTTAATTAATTCATGTTTGTAGATTATAAAACAAAAACAAAACAAAACAAAAACTGAGGATCTAATGGGCTGAGAGATTTGCCTAAAATTGAATGGAAAATAAATAGCAGAGCTAGAAGTCAAGTGTAACCCTTCAGGCTCTTTCCTTTATGTGGTAGATAGCTTACTCATATCAGTGGAGCTGGTCAGCATGTGCCTTCCTCAGCCCACGAATGCTAGCCACCTGGCTTCCAAAGTCAAGGGCGATGCTCTCATCCCTCCCTCACTCCTGGAGGTGGCATCCTGTGGAACTACTCCAAACACAGTGGACAAGACCTAAACAGAGAAGGAGCTTTATACCTTCTCTGTGGTCTCTATTCCTTCACAGGGATCACACTTGGTGTCATCTCTAAGTCTGTCATCTCGGTCCCTCTGTGATTTCTGGAGCAGAGACTGTGTCTTAGTCATCTCTCTTTTGGCTCCTACTACCATGCCTGGTACATAGTGGGAGATCAATAAGCATCTGCTGAAGGAACCTGACTTCCATTCCAAAGAACAAGCAAGTACGGCTGTCCCCAACAGGAGAAATATTATGGCCACCTTTTGTTTCTCTCTTCAGGCTGAATTATTCTCCTTTTCTTATGTGTTAGGCCTTTCTGAGGCCTTATTTTTGGAATTGCTTGCAGGCAGAGCAGGCATGATCTGTCTCCTTTCCTGAATTTTGACATGCTGCTTTTCCAAATGTGTTATAAGTTCAAGCCAAGCCAATGGGCAATAGGCGATGAATGATGGGATTCATACAGTAAGGACTGCAGAGCTGGGGAAAGGAGGTGCCAGAAGGCAGACAAGTAGAAGATGGTCCCAGGGCACCAATAGAGGCAATTCTAGAAAGTCCAGGCAGACACTAAATACCAGGCAAACCTATCATCACTCTTGTGCATAGAGTGGATGACAGCTCGGGCAGAGATGGGTCGGGCGAGGGTGAAGCCATGTTCAGAAAGTTGCTACGAAAGGTCCAAGGAGAACTTGAGGCATGAGATCTCAGGAGTGAGACAAAGGTAAAAAGATAGGAGTTCAGATCTGTAACAATGTCAAATCCTGGAGTGTGGAATCTGAAGATGGAGTCTTTGGGTGGGGGTCAAATGGCAGAGGGATACTAACTGTGGAGGCAGGCAGGTAGAAACTGCGCACAAAGAAGAACCCTACATAGATGATCTATTTAGTACAGGGAATGGAGTTGCCCTTCTGAACCAATGATGTAGACAATGCAATGCATGGGTCTATCCTGTGTCCAGATAGGCACTGTAAGAATGACTTTGATAAACGTGCTATAAGTACACAGAGACACCTGCACACGCACTAAGAGGAGCCCAGCAAATTCACCTTAAGTGTGTTTTGCTACACCTATTGATGGCTAGGGGTCAATGGTATCCCATAAACATACTTGATACCAAATTAGAGTTTCCTCAGATCACCCTCAAGATAGTTCTTCATGGATTAGTAAGTGGTGACTATCTTTAGATGGAGTATTTACTTATTTATTTATTACATGTTTTGGATAGTTCAAACAACAGTACAGTATTGGTTTGCCCCCATACAGACCTACTAAGGGAAAAAATTTGAGAGGAAAAATGAAAGGCCCTTATTGCTTGGATTATATGTGTTAGTAACTGTTGTCTGTTTTTTTTTTTTTTTTTAATTTTTTTTTCAAATTTTTTTTTG
>NW_006159784.1:1642434-1648913 GCF_000334495.1 Tupaia belangeri chinensis
TTTTTTTTTTTTTTTTTTAACCTTTCCATCAAACTCTATTTGGAAAGTCGTTCAAAATGCCTCATTTCCAGTCTCTGGCATCAACCTGCAATTGCAGTGCTCCCTCTGACCTTCCTCATAGCATCCACTCCTCATTAGTGCCATTTCTCTCTAGTGTAGTCATGATTTAACGCTAATTATCTGCACTACAAAGTTCTGCTTTGCCAAAGCAGATCACATCACTGAAATGATATGTGAATCCCCTCCCCCCCTTCCCCCCCAATTTAAAAGGTATACTGGAAACACTAATATTTAGCTTTGTGCTTTGGAACTTCCTAGAATCTGGGAAATCTCAGGGCTTCTGTTTATATTTCCCAATGGTAGGAAGGCTCTAGCCCTTAAAGGCAGTGAAGGCAGACTCAGGCAGCTTCCAAGCTACTGAACTGTTTTGTTACAGAACATGGAAAACTGAGAATTTCAGCTTCTGCTGAAAAAACTGTAAGATCTGGTCACAGTCAGATGGACTTGGGTCCTAGCTGCCCATTGCTGATGGATAGGGATTCTCCA
The DNA here is from genome assembly GCF_000334495.1 of Tupaia belangeri chinensis. Lineage (NCBI taxonomy): Eukaryota > Metazoa > Chordata > Mammalia > Scandentia > Tupaiidae > Tupaia > Tupaia belangeri. The sequence goes on from NW_006159784.1 coordinate 1,642,981, forward strand.
CAGGCCCCACTTCTCCTGATTGCTCATCTACCTGGATCCTGAAGGCATCTGAGTTTGTAAGTTTTGAAATAAGGACAGAGCTGAAACTGCTTGGGTAATAATGGATAAATCATTCGTCCATTTGAAAAATCAAAGTAAGGAAGACCATTGCTCTCCTCTCCTGGTCTTTCCCACCTCTGTTCTCATTTATTGTTTTCTTCATATCTTCAGTCCCCTGATTGATAAACCCCCATCCTGGAACTTCAGGCTCCTACTTTTCTCTCTGAGCCTTCTCCTGAGATAGTACATAAATTCCTGTGGGCCACCGATTGACTCTTGGCTGATGCTATGATTTGAATGTGCCCCTCTGAGTTCATGTGTTAGAATTTACTTGTGTTGTAAAGGTATTGAGGGGAAATCTAATCTGACTGTGAGATTAAATGGTGGAGTCTTTGGGAGGTATGGTTAAGGTGGGACCCCCATGATTGCCTCCTGGTGGTTTTAAAAGGAGAAGGAATCAGACAGACACACACACATAAGCAGACATGCTCTACTTTGCTAAAGCTTCTGTCTTCTGTCATGTTAGCCCCAGTCAAAAAGACCCTCATGAGATGCTTCTCCTCGACCTCAGATCTCCAAAGCGGTGAGCTGAATAAGACTGTCTTTTTATAAATTACTTGGACTTAGGTAACTCTTCTTTAACAGAATAGACAAGAGCAGTTGACAATTCCTTAATATCATCTTTACCCTCATCTCTTCTCTTCAGGCCCCATCCTAGGATTAAACTTGGAGAGCAACAGAAACTTTACTAGGGTGCAACTGTGGATCAGATCCTGGGTGAGTAGGGTGACCTTGGGCAACATTGAGCATCCCTGAGCCTCCACACTTGTGTAGTGGGTATGATATTACAGTGACTGAGAGGATGAAAGATAATTTGTAGTAGGCGCTTGGTTGAGGCAGTTGTTTCCTAAGCCCAAGCCATGGGGTATGAAAGCCTCATTGTTTCCACACGAACACACTGTCTTAATCCTAGCTGTTCCTGCTTTCAAACATGACTTTTTACATTGAGTTTTCAGTGTGTCTCCCTTTCAGCTGCCAGGGATGAGGCCCACAAGGGAATTGGGGATGGATGATCAGGCAGGCCACCCTGAAAAGTGGGACAATGTAGAATTTGCTGACAAGACAGATTGCCACAGAGCATTGTGCAAGTCTGGAAGTGCCAAGAATGGCAAACTTGCCCGATGGCACCCTGCAATCCTGCCACATCAAATTGGAGCCATTTATTTCTATCATTAGCAGCAAAGTAAGCAAATGAATGCTCTGGAGCTTCCTTATTAACAATTATGACCAGCAGATAAACAAAAGCAGGGGAGCGGAGAGTGTCAATGGTTTCCCCCAGGCTTTCCTCTACTAGCTTTCATTCTGCTTCCAAAAGCACAGTTTTCCTCCTCATAATGGCTGACATACACTTTCAGGAAAGTTTTATTTTATGTTTTGATACACTCTTGTTTTTTTTTTTTTTCCTAATTGCAGAAGTTTTACTAAACTGTGAAGGGCATGGAAAGAGAAAGAAAGCAAAGCAAGATATATATGGTACACTTCTGATGCTAGGCTCTGTATTGCACTCATTATCTTGTTTTCTATTGTCGGGACTTTTTTTTTGTTTTTAAGATGGTGTTTTGATGTTGTGTTTTTTTTTTTTTTTTTTCGTTAGGGAGCAGGCATTTGCCAGAGAGAGAAAGAGAGAGAGAGAGAGAGAGAGAGAGAGAGAGAATCAGACACAGTGAGAGCAAAAGTGAGAAATCATACCCCCCACCCCACCCCCCGGGGGGTGGCCACGTGGTAATTCCTTCTCCTGCATTCTCCTCCTGGGATCTTGGGCATGCACGCACATGCGCCCCATGTAATTTTCAATACACCAGGTCTGGGACTCAAACTACTGTCAGCCATGTGAGAGTCTAGCTATGTAACTGCCATGCCACCTGCTGGTTCCAGGACTTATGTTTTTTAAGATCCTAGGATGGGTTTAATAATAGAAGCATAAGGACATAAAATGCAATACCACAACCAATCTATCTTCATTCTACAAATGTGAGAGAAGTCCATGGCTGGTTAATGATTCAACCAGGACAAGTGGCAGGTTTTCTTAGCTCCTTTGCACCACAAGACTCCATGTGTCAGAACCAGGGACATTTACGGAAGGTCAGTTACATAGCTGAAGGTAACAATGTAAGAAACAAAATTTTTACTTATCATACGTACATATAATATTCCATCTTCTCTGTATATGAGAAGTATGTGTGTTCCTTGTGATCATTGTGTCATGCAGAGCTATTTAAACCTGTGCTAAAATCTGTTTGTTTGTTTGTTTGTTTGTTTTGGTAAACAGATGCCTAAGAGGAAACTCTTTCTTTGCTCTGTATATTTGATATTGTCTTGTCTGTGCTAGGGACCTGGATCTGAGACAGCCATGTATGGCCATTAGGGGTGCCCAGCTGGCCCTTTGAGATAGCAGCTAAGGTAATGGAAAGAACCCCATTTTGAAGATGAGTAAGAGTAATGACATTAAACAATATTGGAAATAAAATGGTTCCAGACTCTTTTTGTGTGAGATATTTATTTTCCTTTTCTCTTATTTTTAAAGGCAATGCGGTTGCAATTTTATATTCTGCCAATGAAGACATCCCAAGGAGATTGTTTGAGCCTCGGACACATCATCTGTTAACAGTGGAGTGCTGGAGTAGGCTTGCACTGGCCAACTGTTAGTGACTGTGTTCAGTGACATCAAGTTAGCAGTTTCAGTGAAGTCATGTTGATGGTTTTAAATTAGTCATGGAATTATTTGTACCATGAAAATTGGCAAATGCTACACATTAGAGCTTTATTGAGAATTGGTTTACCAACACAACACAGAAAATAAAGTTATGCAGAATTCTGAAAAGTATTAGAGATTTTCTTCCTAAAGCATCTATTAATGTCCTTGTTACACATAATAGAATTTCATAGATGGTGGTTATATTTCCAACGTGTATTAATAAAATAACTACTGCAAGTCAACAAGAAAAGTTCACAATACCGATGCATATGATTCCCAGCATAGACATATGTGTGATAGAACTCTGTTCCAAGATTTGAAGCAAAATTAGTCCTTGTCTTCATTGGGTGAAACTTTTGTAATTGAGAACATTTTGTGCTAATGCTGAGAGGCCATGGTGAAGGGCGATGGTGTCAGCCTCAGGCTCAGGCCACTGTGGGCAAGCTGGCCAGAGCATCTGCCTGGAAGGACTCGTAGAGGGAAGAACAGCCCACTGGGGTCATAATACTGCATGGGAGTCATGGCTCTGCTGGGTAAGAGAGGGCAATTAGTTCCAGAAGTGGGGTAGCAGGTGTTATCTGTTGTATTTCTGGAAAAATCCATTGCAGTGGAGATTTGTATGAGGAATGAGTCCTGTGGGCAAGTGAAGGAGGCAGAATTAGGTCAGGGGTGAAGCTAGAAAGTGTTGCAGTGACAATCAAATACTGCAACTGATCACATGGAGAGCTCTGAGGCTGGGTGGGTCCTTTAGTGTTGCCTCCAAATAAGGCAAGAACCATTCACTGGATGTGAACCATTACAGGAAAGGCATATAGCTGTGCGCATAGAATTTGGTTGCTGAGGTGATCCCGAGAATGTGTTTGTGAGCTGTGTCCATCATCAGACAATGCCTTAGAAACCGAGAAAGGAGGCTTTGGCTCTGAGAGAACTCAGGGGCACATCACAGCGTCCAGTACTGGGGCCAAGGGAGAGGTTCCCAGAATGTTGTCGTGTTAGATGGCTTCCACATCTCTAATCATTGACCAGTCAGTATATCTTTTTCTTTTTTTAAAGAGAGTGATTTTTGCTATAGGGCACATGCACTTTCATGAGAAACAGAGAGATAGAGATACATAAAATGAGAAATCACCTCTCATGGGGGATGATCACACTGCATGCCCTTCTCCTCCAGCCTCCTCGTGGGATTTTGGCATATACACACATGTCTGGAGTAAGTTTCAAGCCTCCGGGTCCAGGACTTGAAACATGGTCAATCATGGTTCTATTGGTTCTTCCTGGTCTCAATCATTCTATCATTTTTATTTATGAACCTACATTTTTAGAGCACAAAAAGTAGTTAGTCTCTTCTCTTCTCAGTATCTCCTGTAATAATGTATCCAGACTAACTACTTGTTTCCCTTTCAATGGGTATCAGCTAAAGATCTTGGTTACAAACATAGAAACCTACTATGAATGCTATAAGAATAAAAAAAAAAATTAAAGATGGTTGGTTAAAGATAGTAGTCATAAAATAAATACAAAACCAGGAGAAATATCAAGGGAGGATGGGAGCAGAAATAATCCATATGAAGAAAGACTATGGTTGTACAACTTGCAAATCCTCAAACTATTCACTCTCTACTGTACCCCTCCAACTGAGCATACCCTACTTCTCTCAGACTGTCCCCATGCACACCCCTATGTAATACTTCTGCACTGAAACCTCCCTTCTGCTATTCAGTGTAGTTATGACTGCTATATGTGGCTCCCCTGCCAACAGAATGCAGTGTCTATTGATGTATCTACCACTTACTTAAGATTCAGCATCCTGGGGCCAGCAGTTAGCATAATGACTATGTTGCTGGACTCCCATGTAGTTGACCGCAGTTCGAGTTGCAGACCTGGTGGCTTATAACTCACGTCAGGTGCGTGTGCGTACATGCCCAAGATCCTGAGAGGAGAATGGAGGAAAAGGGACTGGGGCATGGCCATTCCCCCTGGGGAGTGATTTCTCACTTTCTATCTCTCTGTCGCTCTCTGTCCTTCTGGCAAGCACATGCACCCTATAACAACCCCTCCCCCCAACAAAACAAAACAAAACAAAAACAAAAACAAAAAAAGATTCAGCATTCTATAGGTTCCCTCCACTGGCTGAGCCTAGATCATGTTTCCACACCTCAGTGTCAGGGTGTAGGAAGAGAGACAATCTGTTCTGATTTGACTATGACCTGGGCACCACTGAGGCTCACCATAGGGAAGTCTAAGAACAGGAAAGAGATTTGCATGCTGGTTCAAACAGAATCTGGGAACCAGCAGTTAGCATAATGGCTGTGTTGCTGGACTCCCAGTATTTCGCGGGACTCCCATGTAGTTGACCGCGGTTCGCATCTCGGACCCGGTGACTTAAAACTCACGCCGAGCACATGTGCGTGTGTGCCCAAGATCCCGAGAGGAGAATGGAGGAGAAGGGATTGTGGTGCAACCATCCCCCCTGGGGGGTGATTTCTTGCTTTCTGCCTCTCTGTCTCCCTCTGTCCTTCTGGTGAGCACACGCACTCTATAGCAGAAACCTCTCAAAAACAAATAAACAAAACAAAAAAACAACCAGAATCAGGTCAATATCTGCTGCCCTGAGTCTTGTATAAAGTGTCATATTATTGCTGCATTGCTGTGTGCTCTCCTCTGGGTGGTGCTCTAGATGGCCCCAGATCGTTTTACTTGTGTATCCCTGTGATAGTGACTGCTCACTTCAAAATGCACACCCATTCTCTCAAAGAGAACAGCAAATTCTATTTTTATCAATTGCAATTGTTATAGAATATTTGTGTGAGTTTCCTTAGTTCCAAGAAACAAATTGATTTAAACCAATGGAGGGCAAAATAACTTCAATGTTAGAAACACCTGGGTGGCTCCCAAACCTGGGAAGCCAGTCAGGAAACAGGGTAGTCCCAGCAATGACTTCTGCTGTTTGGGGTGGAATCAGCCTTTTTCCTCTGATTCATATGGTCTCCATTATTTGGCATTCCTTCTTCTCTTCCATTTTGGTCCATGTTCTGCTCCAGAAACCTGGTTCAGGTTCTGGAAGAAACTAATCTGGGACCAGTAGATGGTGTAGTGGCTACATTGCTGGACTCCCATGTAGTTGACTGCAGTTTGAATC
>NW_006159784.1:1649090-1678346 GCF_000334495.1 Tupaia belangeri chinensis
AAAAAAAAAAAAAAAAAAAAAAAGCCTCATCTCACATCTCACTGATCTGGCTGATCTGGCTCATTATTATTCCTCCACTGGGCGGAGAGCCTCATGGGTCTTTGGTTGGTCTAAGAATGGATCTGGTGCCCACCTACTCTATTCCATGACCACCCACTCATGCACAAAGGCTCACATGGAGCTGCTTTCCTGAACCCTTCAAGAGCAGTAGTAGTTTCCCTCAATCATGGTGATATGTTTCAAAACTCACAGTGGGTTCCTGAAATCATGCATAGTACCACATCTTATATAGACTCTTTTATTTTCCTAAACGTACATACCTGTGATAAATCTTTATAAATTAGGCACAGTAAGCGATTACCACTGTCAATAATAAAATAGAGCAATTGTAACAATATATAACTACTCCTTAACTTAATGACCTACCTTTTTAATGACTGTGTGGACTTATAATCAGTTCCCCAGCATAGGAAATCTTTTTGCTCAGTCTGTGTGAGTCTTAGGAATCTCTTTTCTTAGACTTTGTCTTGTTCCCATAGTTGGTTGCTATTCACTACATTCCTACATGAAGTGTTCTCAATCACACAGACTACATATTTTGTCTATAAATTCATGCTTTATGTGCACCCATGGTAGTATTCAGAATAAATAAAAATAATTACAGTGGATTTGTATTATTGTGTTGTGGTGAGTCTGGTTTCTGGGGCGTATCTAATGTATACTTCTTGTATGGCTAGAATGACATTATTCTAGTGTGGTGTCACAGGATAGCTATTGGAGAATACATACGTGCTGGCACCACAACACAGCAGGAGACGTCCATCTTTAAGCTTGTCCCTATTGACCAATTCACTTAATGACCTGGTTGTAGAAACAGCTCAGCCATTAGGTGAGGAGTGCCTGTGTTGTAACGAAGTTATGTGAATATGGCTTCTCTCTTTCTTTCTTTCTGTCTCTCTCAGAGAATCTTACTGTACTGTACTCACCATTCTCGTAATGAGCTGAGATGACAAAATGTCCTAGTGACGAGACGAAGTGAGGTGAAGGATGTCATGGTATTGTGGCATAGCATTAGGCTACTACTGGCCTTCTGAGGATATGTCAGGACAATCGTGTGTGGTGGGTGACCTGGGATTACCCAGCCATGACAAGCCATGATGATTTTCTTGGCTGAAGTTGATAGTGGGAAACCGAAACTGCAGAAAGCGAAACTGTGGATAAGGGGAACTACTGTATAATGGAAGCTGAGTGTGGCAGGCACCATGCCTGATGTGTCTGTTTCGAGGTCCTCCAAATGTGATCCAACTCCCCACCCAGTCCTTAGAAGTCACTGTCACTTTTTAGGAGACAAAGGAACTATTATTTAGTGAACATTATGCTTCATGCCCGCTATTATGAGTTACATACCTTATGTGGTAGAATCCGTGCATCATCTCTCTGAGGTAGACATTATTCCTATCTTATCTGCAAGGAAATGGAGGCCACAGTGGTTATGAGCCTGAGACAGGTGGTGGAGCTGGATTTCAAATCCAGAGTAGCCTTGTTTCAAAGCTGTGCTCTCCTCCATATCAAGATTCCTTTGTTGACACACTATGCCTTTTTGAAGAAAATTTCCAGTAGGGGACTTGGCTAATAGAGAACAATTTAAAAGCAAAGAGGAATAAGATAAAGAAGACAATAAAGAACTGCAGGCAGAGGTGTGCACCTGCTGACCGAGGCTGCTGTTAAGTAGCTCCTTCGACAGACGGCCCGGCCTACAGATGGCCAGAAAATAATCTTATCATCGAACACCGAACATTGGGTGTCCCCCATGAGCAGCAAAGAGAGGCAATTTTACCAGCTCAAGGAGTGCATTGCTCGAGTTCTTTGCCTTGTTTGTCCCAAACCATTTCACTGACAGTTATTGCTAGTCAGTCTCCAAAAAAACTTGCCAGCATCTGCAGCATAAAGTTAAATTCTTTTAGAAGTAGAGCTTTGTTGTCAGTGCCTCCTCACAGTTGGGAAAATTGGGCCTATCAGAAAAATTTAATTACTGCCTAGCTCTTCTTCAGCACTCCATATGCTCTGCCCAGAGGATAATAAGGCAGAACCTAGAAGATGTGGAAAGAAATTGGGACTACAGGAGCAGCTATCCTCACCTACGGTGTCAGTCCCTTTCTGGCTCTTTCTCCTTCTGCCTTCGATGAGGACCATCACTTTATTGTCTCCAGGAGGTTTTCCTTCAATACGCAAGTCTAAAACCGATGATTCTGACCCCTTCCTTCCTCCACTCCACTTTTTCTTTTTCTTTCTTTCTCTTTTCCTTCTTTCTTTTTTCTTTCATTCCTTTTTTCCTTTCTCGTTCTTTTTTTAAAGAAACTTTCTTTTTCTATAGTGTCTGTGCTTGCAGGAGAGGCAGAGACAGAGAGAGGGAAAGTGAGAAAGATCTCATGGGAATGGCCATGTCACAATCCCTTCTCCTCCAGTTTCCTTCCAGGATTTTTGGGCAGTCATACTCACACACCTGGTGTGAGTTTCAAACCACCGGATCTGAGACTCAAACTGTGGTGGGCCATGTGGGAGTCCCTCCCTCCTCTTTTACAAATATGGTGCCTCGTAGGCTCTGGCACGTTACAGCATTACTGGGGTGGGAGGAGGGGAATGATGGCTGGGTCCGTCTTATTACTTTCATACCTTTTTGAAAGTCTACTTACTCTGACATGCATATGGTTGAGACAATTATATGTGTTTTCTTAAATAATATTTATGTTTCTTGACCACTGTGCCATAGGCACTGCATTGGGCACTTGCACAGACATGGAAAGGACCCAGCTGGTAAATGGGAGAAAGCAGCATCTAAATTCCAGAGCCTGGGGTTCAATATCTAAATCCACAATCCTTCCTTTGGGTCTTCCCTGACCCCAAGCCTCCTTCACCTCTAGAAATTAAACACATTACTAAGAATGTGTTCACTTTTTTCTCTTTCCTGTTTTACTCAGCAGTAAATCTTATTAAATTATATTCCTCTTTCATTGTCATATAACTTGTGCTATATATTTTTTTCTAAAGAATTATTTATTTAATTTTATATATTTATTTATTTATTTTTAAATTTTATTTATTCATTCACATATTTGAATTTGACCCGGGAGAGAGAGAAGGAAAGTAAGAAAGCAAGCCACCAGGTCGGGGGCTCGAACCGTGGTTGGCCATAGGGGAATGTCCAGCATCTCAACCACCATGTCAGCTGCTGGTTCCTAACTTGTGCTATATTTAAAATTAATTTTATTTATTTATTTTTATTTTTATTATTATTTTGTTAGAGTACTTTCACTGTCTTTATAAAGAGAATCTTTTTTATGATAAAGCAACTGAGGCCTTGAATGCCAAAAAATATCTTCTCTGGGTCCTCAATATAAATGTTTTAATTAGTTATACATCTTTTAAATTCAATTAGAAAATGAGCAAAATATATGAAGAGAAATTACACAAAATAAGATGGCAAATAAGAACACAAAAGGAAGTTCAGCGTCATTGACCAGTAGAGAAATGCACAATATAATCAAGCCACCGGATCTGAGACTCAAATTCAATAATGATGAGTTATCCCTACACATTTGTTAGAGTAACTAAGATTAAAAAGTGACAATACCAGGCCAGTGGGTGGCATGGTGGTTAGGGTGACAGGATTCCACACAGCCCACTGTGTGGTCAAATCCCAGACCCAGCGGCTGGAAAAAGTGAGCAGCATGTGCGTGCATGTAAAAAGTCCAGAGAGAACAGCAGAGGAGATCGGATTGCTGTGTGGCCATCCTCCTGGGGGTGGAGGGCGGGTGCTTTCTCACTTTCCTCTTCTCTCTCTCTCTTTGAGGAATGCCCTATAGCAAAATTTTTAAATAAAAGAAAAGAGATAATTAAAAAAGTGATAATACCAAATGTTAGTGAGGATATGAAGAAACTGGATTTTCTTTTATTCATTTTTGGTGGGAATATAAAATTATAGTCATTCCAGAATATAGTTCAGCAATTTCTCATAAGACTAAACACACAGTCCAGCAATTGTACTCTTCAAGTCAGTGAATACATATGTCCACATAAAAACCTGAAGGCAAATGTTCACAGTAGTTTTATTTGTAATAGCCCCAAACTGATATCATCCAAAATGTCAACAGGTTCATGTCTATTGCAGTATATTTGTAACAGGTTAGCAAACTGTGATACATCCGTAACATGGAATACTGCTCAGCAATAAAGAGGAACGAACCGTTGTTAAATACAACAAACCTGAATGAATCTCAAGGGCATTGTGCTGAGTGGAAAAAGTAACAACTTCAAAAGGTCACATACTATACGACTCCATACACAACATTCTCAAAGTGACAAGATTATAGAGATGGAGAACAGATTAGCGGTTGGCAGAGACAAGAACAATGGGGGGCTGAGAATGGGGGTAGCTGTACACGGGTAGCATCAAGGAGGTCTTCAGGGTGACGGAATAGTTCTGTATCTTGATAGCAGTGATGTGACTTGAATCTACATATATAGTAAGATGGCGTAGAATTATTTTTTAAAAATTTCTATTCTGTGAACGCTTCTAAATATACAAAAATGATAAGGTCTAAGTTATTTTCTTTTGTATTTTCTTTATAGGAAAGGAAGAAGGAGGGGGAAGGAGGGAGAGACAGAGAGAGAGATAGGGTAAAGGGGGAGAGAGAGAGAGAGAGAGAGAGAGAGAGAGAAATTTTTGACAGGGTCCTGGTCTACTGTGGTGCTCCTGTCCCAATCTCCCAACCAGCACCCTCCTGCCTGGTGCAGTTAGGTAGGCTAAGGAAGCAAACCTGGGCCTCACATGTAGTTTCCAGCCTCCTAAGCCGTGGAACCACCTCTGTACCACTGTGGCTGGGCCTGTTATTTTCTTCCCACATTTTGAAAATATTAGTCAAAACTCTTACGATGTTGATGAGAATTATGATATCAAGGTGATTTTTATATCTTGGTAGGTAACTTTTTTCTATCTTAAATTTCTGATGTGTCAGAGTGGGGATTAAGTGGGAAAAACATTTGTCTAGTCTTTGCCCTGTGTTCCTGGCATGGAGCTTTTAAAATCCTTGGAAATTACTGAGTGGATTTGGTATGGTACTGAGGTGACTCACAGTGGACTCAAACATAGCTTCAAGATTGGAACTGGTCACTAGAAAAACCAATGTGTTTTTATAAGGTTGGGATTTTAAACCAGCCTGTGCTCTAGGAAGGGGAGGGATGGCTAGAGATTGAATTTGATTGTGGCAAATGGTTTAATCAGTCATGCCTACATAATTAAATCCCAGTAAAACTGTAGGCACTGAGCTCAGTGGGGCTTCCTGGCTGGTGACACGTTAATGTGATGGAAGGGTGATGTGCTTTGATTCTGTGAGGAGAGGTCACAGAACTTGTGTGTTTAGAAACTTTCAAGATTGTATCCCATATGTCTTTGCATGTGGCTATTCCTGATCTGTATCCTTTATAATAAAATTGCAGTCCTAAGGACTCTTTTCTCCTTCTGTGAATTATTTTAACGAATGGTTGAACCTAAGAGTGTTGTGGAATCCGGAGGTATGCAGCTAGTCAGTCAGAATTGTTGGGGTCCAGAGGACCCCTGATTTGGCAGATCACATCTGAAGTGAGGGCAAACTTTTAGAGGATCAAACCCTTAACTCATGGGATCTGCTCTAAATCCATGTGGTTAGTGCCAGAATTAAATTGTGGTATGCTAGGTTGGTATATGAATATTGGGGTTTTCTTCATTATCCTTTGTGGTATGATGTATGAACTTATTTGACTCTTTAATTTTAGGGTTTTATCCATCTTTTATTATGGAATATTATATTAAAAATATCATTATATTATTTGAAAGAATATTAACTATCCCTTCAAATATTTTCTGTCTCCTATTTTTCCTTTCTTTCCAAGATCCTGTTCCAGGTCTGGGTTCCATGCATGAGGTTTACTGGAGAAGTGTCCTTGGGTTAATGCCTGGTGGGGAATGAAGAAGACAGAATTGGATAGAGGGAGAAGTTGAACTGTGACGAAGCTACAGAAAAGGACTCAGTGGATCTTAGGAGTAGAGATGGCCCTTTACACTTGTCCTCAATTAAGACTCTATCAATTATTGGCTCTAGGCGGCCCTCTGAACAGGTTTTGACCTTGGGTGAAGCAGCTCTCTTTAACTGAACAGCTCCCTTCAACTGAGCACTTCGTTACTTAGGGGGAGACACTTGGTCAGGGCCTGGCAAACTACAGCCAAAGGCAAAATCCAGCCCGTTGTCTTTTTTTGTAAATAAAGTTTACATGGCATCCTCCCTGTGTGTGTCTACCTTCACGGATACTTTCCTTTATTCCTGATTGTCTCTTTGTCTCTTCTCTTCTCCTAAGGCCATTTAGTTTAGGGCTCATTCTGATGATTTTATCTTAACTGAATATGCCTACAAAGACCCTATTTCCAAATAAGGTCATATTCACAGGTACCAGGGGGTTAGAACTTTAACATATCCTTGGAGAGTGGGGAACTCATGACAGCCAAAAAAAATGTTATCACTTGCTATTTAAGAGAAAGGTGAAACTTAGCTTTCCTGTAGTAGGTCTCATAGAGAAGTGGCTCTCCCTGCTGGTAGGTGGGACAGTCGCTATAGGTGATTCCCTTGTCTACTCTTCTAGTGGCTGAAGGCCAGGAGGCAGCAAGCAAATTCCTACCCAGCCCCTGACTGACACTGCCCCTATCCACCACCTTGGCAGGCTTGTAAAAACTTTGTAACATTATTTTTTCTTTTCTTTTTATAAAAGAAAAGGTTTACATACATTTTCTTTTTATGAAAGAAAAGGTTTACATACATTTTCTTTTTTAAAAAGGGAAAAAAAAAAGAAAAAAACAGACAACAAGCTGTCCAAAACAGTGGAGCCAAATGACTCATTGCCAGAAGTGCTCTACACGTCTTAGGAAGTCCTTATCATCTTTTCACTAACATAGCCAATTATTTTCTAAAGGAGCTTCATTCTCTAGAGATTCATTTTGTAAGTTTTATTTTTAATTAAAAATAATAAGTGTATATGTTTATGGGATACAATGAGATATGTTGATACATGTGCACATTTTTAAATGATCAAATCAAGCAAATTAGCATATTCATTACCTCAAATATTTAAAATCCTCTCTTTTAGTTATTTTGACATATACAAGAAGAACATTTAGAAAAAACATTTTGCCAGAGGATGCACGTGCTTGTCATGACAGTGCGAAGTGGGGGGGCGATAAGAAAACATGGCCTCCATCCCATCCCATGAGTCATGGTCACTCCATATCCCTTCTTCCCTATTTCTCCTTCCGGAATCTGAAGCACATATTCACATACACCTGGTGTGTTTCTCAAACCACCAAGTCTGGGACTTAAATTGCCCAGTCAACCATGTGGGATCCAGCCACATTCCCTACCCTACCATGGGCTGGACCCATGTTTTAAAAATGCACAGTTTAAATGTATAGTTAATGCACCGCACAACAGTGTTTGATTAACAGATGGATTGCATATATAATGGTGATCTCATAATGGAGATGAAACATTCCTATCATCAGTGATATCGGAGTTGTCATAGTCTAATGTCACTGTGCAGCGGATTACTCAGATTACTTGTGGTGATGGTGGTGTACACAAGCCTATGCTGCCAGTCGTATAAAAGCAGTCATTTACAGCAGATAGTATTTCATGGTGATACTAAGCAATAATACTGGTTTATGTACTTACTATACCTTTAACATAGAGTATAATCCTTCTACTTATATAAAAAGAAGTTTACTGTAGACAGTATGCCACGTTATACCAGCAGGAGCCTTATACATCTCATGTTAGGAGTCTCTTGATTCTAGCAATTTTCTCTGGTGCTGCTTAGTCACATGCTGTTTTGTTCGCTATGATACTTCTGGTGGGACAAGACGTGGTAGTGGAAAACAGCAATTTTATTGACCCTGACCCTGTATAGGCCTAGGCTGTGTGTGTGCTCATGTCTTAGTTTTTAACAAAAAAGTTACAAAAACTTTTAAATAGAAAAAAAACCCTATAGTATAGGGATATAAGGGAAAAAAATTGCACAACTGTACCCTACATTTCCTTTTTAAGCTAAGTTATTACAAAATAATAAAAAAGTTTTTAAAATTTAAAAGTTTATAAACTAAAAAAGTTACATTAGCTAAGGAGAATTTATTATTGAAGAAATAAGTAAATTCAACTTTTTGTCACCTAGTGTCCAGTGTTTGTAAAGTCTGTAGTAGTGTATAATATGTCTTAGGCTTTCACATTCACTTACTGACCCTCCTAGAGCAAGTTCTAGTTCCACAGGCTCTATACAGTAAACGTCCTATACAGCTGTACTAGTTTTTATCTTTTATGCTGTATCTTTTCTAGGTTTGCCTCCATTTTTTCCTTCTATTTTTTAATTGCTAGAGGTCATGTGCCCTTGCCAGAGAGCGAGGAAACCCCCTTCTTCCCCAGTGAAGTGTAGTCATGCCACAATTTCTTTTCCTCCATTTCTCCATGCTGTTCAGATCCTGGGCATACACACAGATGCACCCTGTGTATTTTCCAAGACACTGGGGCCAGGATTCAAACTGTGGTTGGCTAGGGGATCTGACTCCCTTTAGCCACTAGGCTACAGAACTGCGTTGCAGTTGTATACGTTATTCAGTGCAGGTTTGTAGCCTTAGGGCAATAGGCTATGTCAAACAGCCTAGGTGTAGGCTATCTCACATAGGTTTGTGTAATGCACTATGTGATGTTCTCACAATGAAGAAATTGCCTAAGGAGATTTTTCAGAACACTCTCTGTTGCTCGTTGACACATGACTGATTATGTTAATACACCTACCATACTCAATTTCAAACTACTGACATAAAGTCACCGAACACAGTTGGGAAGAGATGTGTGCAGTCCTCTCTCATGAGCTGCTATGCTGAAGTCATGAAGAGGTGACTTCAGTACATCACCGAATGTCTCTTTCAATATAGGAAGAAAGGAATATGATTTGGGATGTACAGGGAACATTCCAGAGGAGGTACAATTTGAAACAGGTTTCGAAGGGTGAGTATGATTTGGTGCTTTCTCTATCACTAATAAATGCACATTAGTTTAGCATTTTCCATTTATGTTTCTTTGGAACTGGAATATGAGATTCCTGATAGCAGGGAACGTGTCTTATTTACTATAATATTCCTGTAGTAGGTATTTTACGAGTGTTCATTGACTAACTGAAAAATGAATGAATGAGTGAGTGAATAGAAAATAAATAAATTGTGAAGGGAAGGGAATTTTAGGCAGGGGAATATTCACGGTGTGAGCAGAACACAGGAGGAAAGAATGAATGCACAGAAAGTTTTGGGTCCCGTGAGCAATCCCTTCTTGCTGGAGTATGGTGTTGGGATGTGGAGTATTCTTGTTGCATGTTACCTAGCACATTGAGCAGGTGATAGGAGGTGGCTCGTGATGGGATATACTGGTGACAACACTGAGTATCACAATTGTCAGAGCACATCTAGATTGATGCTGGGCTTACTGCCTAATAGTGCAAATAAGAGGCCAAACTTGCAGTGTTGATTCTTGCACAACACGAGATACCTAATGTTGATCAATCTGCCGAGGAAAGCTGGATCTAGACTGAATGTAATTTCCATGGTCATGGGTCCAAAGCCCCGAGTTGCTTCTACGAGAAACCTTAGTCTTTTTCTGTAGGGTCTTCATCCAACCTGTCGGAGGGGTTAGGGATAAGGACACAAATGGTTTTGAATTTTTTTTTTCTGTAATGGAGATGGAGAGGGGCTGACATTTAAGTTTCGGATTAGTAGCCTCAGTCTCTATCCTTTATTCTTCACTGACTTCTTTCTTTGCAACAATGAAAGCTTTGTTTATGGTCCCCAGTTACATCTTAGAAAGAATCTCAGACATATTTTGCAAACATTTCCTAACGCAGAGAAGATGGTTGTAAGAACAGGGAGAAGACATTATAAATAATACAAAATTCTTCCTTTTTCCGATTTGAAATGGGCTGTGTTCAAAAGTCTGGAACTCAGGATATGCACTCTCCAGCAGGATATCAGTGCCTGGTTGTACCCACAAATGCACACTTCATTCATAGTATAAGCTGGAGCAGGAAGGCAGACATCAACCAGCAGTTGGCCTCACCCAGTTTAAGTGCTTGAGGCAACTACCTAAGCTGGTTCTGCCTTCCACAGCTTTTTTTGGTTTTTATACTTTCAAACCCAAGCATCAGACTCCTTAGAAGATGCAAGCTCTAATGGCAAAGGCAATGAGGCTCTGACAGCTGGGAACCTGGGATGGTTAGTACTAAATATAGCTAAATTTTTGAAAAGGTGTGCTTACATTTGTAAAAATAATGAAGTATGGCCTGGAATGGTCAACTTTGGTTCAATAAATACATTTGTTTTTTCATTCATTTGTTAGTTGTTGGTGTGTGTGTGTGTGTGTGTGTGTGTGTGTGTGTGTGTGTTAATATACCAATAGGATTTTATAATGAAACCTCCACTGAGACAGAACAGGAGGCAGGGATGGTACTGTTTATTCCGGCACCTGTCAAATAGGCTGATTAATTCCGCCAGAATGTAGGCATGCTTATGTGTCTAAGCTCATGTATGTAATCCTTCTTGGAGTGGCCATTTTATTTTGGGCTTAGAGCATCAAAAGGCTACAAATGATGTATTTAAGCAGGCCTGTTGCCACTTGATTGCCATGGCTCAGCAAATGATTTGAAATGTACATTTAGTAAAGATAAATTCGGAGAGTATAGACTCCCTGTTGTTCAGTAAATTCTGTGTTGTATGGTCTGTTTGAAAATAGGGAGTTCTGCTGAATGAAATATCTGGTTATTATAAAGATTCCCTATGTGTCATAAAGCATTCTCATTTCCAGAGACTAGGAATCTCATCTCTCCCGTCAGTATATGTAGCAATTCCTACAATTAACATGCAAAGACATTAATTTGGCAATTTCTGCTTTTTTTCTTCCCTGTTTTGTTATGTACCTTTAAGGTATAGAACACGATGTTTTGACATGCATAGTGAAATTACTGCCATCTAGCACTAGCAGATTGACATATCTATCACCCTAGATACCTGTCTTTTCGTGTGTGTATGTGTGTGTGTGTGTGTGTGTGTGTATGTGGTAAGAGCACCTACAGGTAGGTATACAATATAGTATTATCAACTCTCGTTGCTATACATTAGATCTCTAAACTTATTCTTTTTCATAACTATAACTTTATATCCTTTGACCTACTTTTTTCCATTTTCTTCCCCTGGCCACCACCATTTGACTCTCTGTTATATTTTTATTTTGATTCCACACAAATAAGACCATGTAGTACTTTTTTCTATGTCTGCTTATTTCACTTAGTATAATGTCCCCTAGGTTCATTCATGATGTTGCCAATGACATATCTCTTTTTTTAAATGCAGAGTAATATCATACACACACACACACACACACACACACACACAATTCTTTATCCATTTATCCATTGGTGGGCACTTAGGTTTCCACCTTTTGACTATTGTGAATCATGCAACAATGAACATGGGAATATAGACATCTCTATGAGGTGTTGATTTCATTTATTTTGTGTATATACATGGTATAGAGTTGCTGGGTCATACAGTGATTCTCTTTTTATTTTTTTGAAAAACTTCCATGTTGTTTTCCATAGTGCCTATACCAGTTTACTTTCCACCAACAGTATAGGACTTTTTCCTTTTTCTCCACATTCTAGACAACTCTTATTATTTTTGTTTTTTTGATTGTAGACATTCTTTCATTTGCTTGTTTGTTTGTTTACTCCATGAGAGGAGAGAAAGAGAGAGACAGGCAGACAGACAGGCATGCTCAACACAGTAGAGCCTAAACACCATGATCCACCTCCAGCTTTAGTCACCAGGATCACACATGCACAGGGAGACCTCAGGACATAAACCTGAGACTGTCCTATGTGTTCTCAGCATCAAAGAGTATTAGAGTACTGCTGCATGACTATGGCTGGCCCTTGATAATAGGCATTCTAACAGGTGTGTGGTGATATTTCCTGTGGTTTTGATATGTATTTCCCTAATGATTAGTGATGTTGAGCACCTCTTCCTAAACCTACATGTTATTTTACATCTTCTTTGGGAAATGTATATTCAGGTTCTTTGCTCATTTTTTCTTTTTTCTTTCAGTTGAGATAATTACTTGAATATTAACCTTTCATGAGATATATGGTTTGCAAATATTTTCCCCCAGTTTGTAGGCTGCCTTTTCATTTTATTGATGTCTTTATTGTGCAAAAATTTCTCAATTTTATGTAGTCTCATTTGTTTATTTTTGCTTTTATTGCCTAAGTTTTTGGTATGATAGCCAAAAAGTCATCATCAGGCCAATATTAAGAAATTTTTCCTTGTGTTTTCTTATAGGAGTTTGAGGCTTTCAGACCTTACATTTAGGATATTGATTCATTTTGAGTGGATTTTTGTGTCTGGGATAAAATAACAGCCTTGTTTCATTCTTTTGCATGTGAAGATCCAGTTTTTCTAATACCATTTATTAAAGAGTCTATTCTTTCCCCATTGAATATTTTTGTGGTCTTATTGAAAATTAGTTCTTTGTGTCTGCATTTATTTCTAGGCTCTCTATTCTGTTCCATCACTCTAGATACCTGTTTTTGTGCTAGTACTATACTTTTCTGATTATTATGACTTGGTAATACAATCAGAAAACAGGAAGTGCAATTCTTTCAGCTTTGTTTTTCTTTCTCAAGTTTGATTTGACTATCCAGGCTCTCTTGTGGTTCGCAACAAAGTTATATTTGTTTGTATATCTGTAAAATACCATTAGAATTTTGAGATGGATTGTATTGAATCTGTACATCACTGTGGGCAGTATGCGAATTTGGGTGGTATTTATTTCTAATCAATGAACATGAGATATCTTTCTATTTACGTATGTCTTCCCTTTCATCAATGTTTTATAGTTTTAGTGTACAGATTTTTCAGTTTCTTGGTTAAATTTATTTATAAGCATATAATTCTTTTTGGTGCTATTACAAATGAGATTATTTTCTTGATTTGTAATTGCATGCTATGATATCTAACAATTTACATGCTCTTGACTTGACTTTCAGAGAACCCCCACCTTACTGTCTTATAATTCCTACAGTGTTTTCCAGAGAAGATATGCTGAATTCATATCTGTTGATTTAACTTCAGCGGAACTCAATAAGATGTGGTATTCAAACAATACTCTATCACATCATGGTACCTGGAATGCTTGGAATGTGCTTCAGGACCTTATAAGATGCCAATTTCAACAGTGTAAACATCAGCAGCTCAGAGTCTGTGGGCGTGACATAAATGATGACTAATTCTTACCTGGTACTGTTCATGTGTCTTGCATTGTTCTAAGCAAGACACTTTACCTATATCATGCCATTTGGTCCTACAAACCATCCTTTGATGTGGGTACTATTATTTATGTTTTAAGAGTTTTTTGTTGTTGTTGTTGTTGTTGAAGGAAGAAAAGTTTATATTTCCATTTAAAGAAAGAAAAAATAAAAATATTTTAACAAATTGCTGAACCTATCAACAACTCAAAAGAAAGTAAAATGTTTAAATTAGGAAAACAAAGCACAGTAAAAATAATCAGTATGTTTCACTCAAAAGTCATAAAATTCTATTTTGCCAGTTCAGTCTTATGTTCAAACTCTCTTCTGTTGAATATACAGTGGTTCAATCTTTCCATTTAATTCCTGGAAGTTAACATTCAACATTGTCATTGATATTTCATGTCCCTAGCATTAAATTGGCCATTTTCTTGGTTCTCTTTTGTCCTCTTATTTCTGTATGTGTCTTCAGTTTTCCTGGTCAAGCACTACTTTCAAAACTTCTTGAAGAGTTGGTCTGTTGCTGGCAAATTCTTTCAGGTCTTGTTTATCTGAGAATGTTTTTGTTCTTTCTTTCCATATGAAAGATAATCTTGCCGGTATGGTAGTCTTGGTTGAAACTGTTTTTTCACTTAACACTTTGAATATATGTTCCCATTCTTTCCTTGCTCGCATTGTTTCTGATGAGAGGTCTGAGGTTAGCCTGATGGGATATCCTTTGTAGGTAACTAGACGTTTCTCTCTTGCCAACTTGAGTATTTTGTCTTTGTCTGTAGATTTGACCAGTCTGGCTATGATGTGCCTTGGGGTAGATCTTCTTGGGTTGATTCTATTAGGAGTCCTTTGCATTTCTTGGGTCTGGATATTTGAATGCCTCTCTAGATTAGGAAAGTTTTTTTCCAAGATTTCATGGAATAGATTATCAATGCCCTTATTAGTTTCCTCACCTTCTGGGATACCGATTATCTGGATATTTGGGTGCTTAATGCTGTCCAGTATTTCTCATAGAGTAGTCTCATGTTTTTGGGTTATTTTCTCAGTTTTTTTGTTGTTTTTTTCTAGATCAGAGGTTTTGCCTTCAACATCTGAGGTTCAATTTTCTGCATGGACTAATCTGTTTTTAATACTTTCGAGGGAGGTTTTGATTTCCTGCATGGCAGCCTTCATCTCTAATAGCTCCATTTGATTCTATTTTTATGGTGTGTATTTCCTCTTTCAGATCATGAAAGAACTCCAATACCTCCTGGAACTTGTTGTCTCTTTTCTCCTGCATCTTCTGGAGTTCATTATCTCTCAGCTCTTGCATCTCATTTACTTTTGTCACTATGAATATTTTAAAGTCTCTATCAGACATTTCCATGAACTTTACTGTGCTGTCTGTGGATGATGAGGGATTGATCATTTCCCTTAGGAGAGAGATTTTTCTTAGTTTCTCATGTTTCTTGTGCCTCAGCGGTTGTTTCAGGTCATTCTGTGACAAAATCTCTCCTCCACAGTGCTGCAATGTGTAAGGTTAGGAGTACAGATTTATAAAAAGAAAATTCTTCATTAAAACAGAAGGTTCAATAAGCATTGAGGATTTCAATGACTCTAAAAGTATTCAGATATTTGGCTACTGTGCACCTAGGCCTATCTAGACATTAAGTGTGTGGAGAGTGAAGCTTAGAGTAAGAAAGTAAGGTTACAAAACATAAGCAAAAAGGGAAAAAAAAACTAGAAAAATACTACCAAAAAAGAGTTAAAAATGAAAACTATGAAACTTTAACAAGTGAAAGAAAAGGTCCAAGCTGAGGAAAGGTGCTTAAAAAATTTAAAAAAATATGTAAAGAGCGAGAGATCATAAGACAGAGAGATAGACAGCCAGAGACAGAGTGAAAATGGAGGTCTTCCCACATTGTCTGTTTTGGGAGTCTAGGAGATGGGTTTAGAGCATGGCTTCCCTGAACATGCCAGGACACACTCCAGCTTCTGAAATTAACAAGTGAAAGAAAAGGCCCAAGCTGAGGAGAGGTGCTTGAAAAATTTTTAAGAAAATTTAAATTTAAAGAGCGAGATAGCATGAAACAGATAGAGAGATAGACAGTAGAGACAGAGAGAAGATGGAGGTCGTCCTACCTTGTCTGAATATTTTGGGAGTCTAGGAGATGAGTTTAGAGCATGGCTTACCTGAACACGCCAGGACACAATTTAGCTTTAAAATGGCTTCTTGTCTTAATGTTTTGGGAGTCTAGGAGATGGCTTTAGAGCATAGTTTCCCCGAACATGCCAGGACACACCTCAGCTTTCAAATCTACGTTTTAAGGTTTTAAGTTTATGTATTAAGTTTTAAGGTAAGGGAGCTGAAGCAGAGATTAAGAAATGTGCCCAAGGTTATACAACTAGGGAGTAACAAATTCAAACCAGGCAGTTTGACTCCAGAGAATGTGTTTTACTCACTGAACTATTGCCCCTTGAAAAGCACTAATACGTCTATCTATATGCCAGGCAATTTTTATGTAAACTTATTTAATCCTCACAACAAACCTAGGAGATAAGTACCACTTTTATCTGCATTCTACAGATGAGGAAATAAGGGCGCAAAGAAGCCAAGTGAGTGGGAACACTGAGATTCAAACTCAGGGGCATCTGGTTTCCAAATCTATTCTGTTAATCATCATGCTGCAGCATTCTCACAAGGGTTAATGCGTAAGTAGAATGCCAATCCTGAACTGATTTGCGTAGGTTTACATAGTAAAAGGAAATGGGTGTCATAGATTACTTTATAAAAAGACACAATTTTCACCAAGGCTGAAAAATCATTCTATAACTCTGAACAATCATTGGGGCTGAGTATACGCAGGATTTCTTCTCAAGTAGGCTAAGAAAATAGTGCCAAGCAATAAAAGATAGTTTGTATCTTTTTGTTTGTTTGTTTTTACTGTATTTATTTAATTTTTATGCATTCAGTCACTGTATATCATTGCAGCATGCAAAATGAATTTTCCCAGCATGAATACAATGTATATTAGTCCAGGCAAAGATATTATTATATACATTATCATCAACAAATAATTTTCCATTTTGGTTTCTCTTAAATGTTTCGCTCCTTTCTTTCCCCCCTTGATTCCCTTCTTCTCACCCTTCTGGTGTGTATCTTACTTGAAGTGTTCTAAGATAAGAAGACCAAAGCCCAGGGGTGTTTGTTTTTCTACAAGGTTAGGATATGGGAGAACCAAGATACCTGATGAGTAGGCACTTTTGTTTCCCTATGCTTTGAACATGTAATACGTAATTAATGTGCAGGTGTACAGTTGGGAATAACCCAGGCAGGTGGTTGCTTGCCATGATGACCTGAGACAGTGAAGACACAGGATAAGGAGCAGCAGATGCAAGTACACAGGGGCTCATCTTCTCCCCCGGCTGCTCATAGACTACTAAATGGACACTTGGTTCTCAGACTGTCTAAGGAATGTAGCACCTAACAATTGAGCACTTTTCCTTTTTTAAAAAAAAATCCTTTCTTCTAGATGGGAAAATAAAGCTAAACTAACACATAAAATGTTGATTTAAAAGATAACATGACTTCCTGAGAAGAAATCTGGATCTTGTTGGTTCGCTCTCAACTAGGAATCGAAGCAGCACAGTATTCCATCAGTACCTGGGGAGAACCATCAACTCACTGAACCTGTGAAACTAGAAGTATCCATAAAGATGCACCACATTTCATAGGGTCTCTTTCAGTCTTGTTCATGGTGAGGAAGCTGGATCCTCAGGCTTCCTGCCAGATGGCATCCTTCCTTCATTCAGGGGTGAAAGAAGGATGAAGTCTTCATGTTAATGCTCCATGGGGCTCAGTTATCGGTTGCTCCTACACTCATCTTGCCAGTGAGCACTGCAATGAATGTACACAAACATGCTGCAGGTTCCTAGCCATGGACCAGACTCAAGGGTGATTGGGAAAAGACATTTGTTGGGTGTTTTTCTGATAAGTGAAAAGGAATAGGAATACTGATGCTCAACTTGAAGGGCTGTTTTGAGGATCTAGTGAACATGGTGACTACACACAGCAGATGTTTAATAATGGCAGCTGTTATGACTGTCGACACTGTGAGGGTCAACACTGTCATCATGCTAGGTACTAATCAGAGTTGATTCAGTTGGTACAACTGGATATGTAGGTGTTTTTACTTTTTTAAAAGTTTTGTTCTAGGGCCCTGCAGGTGTTGTGGTGGTTAAGGCACTGAATCCCCACATGGCTGACTATTGTTCAAGCCCCAGATTTGGCAGCTTAAAATTCACACTGGGCATGTGTGCATGTGTGCTCAAAATCCCAAGAGGAGAGTGAAAGAGTAGAGATTGTGGATGGCCAGTACCCTGGTGTGTGTGTGTGTAGGGGGGTGATTTCTCATTTTCCCTCTTTCTCTTTCTCTAGTAAGTGCAGAAACCCTATGGCAAAAACCTAAAAAAAAAGGTTTTGTTTGAAAGTATGAAATATAACACACATAAAGTCCTTAAGACATAAATAATTGCTTATGAAAAGTCATAAAATGAAACATTATGTAATTGCTACCATGTAACTACTACCCATACTAAGAAATGGAACTTTCTCAGTTTCTGAGTGCTAACAACTTCATGGGCCGTTTCCTCATACACCTTTCCCCACTCCCAAGAAGAAACCTCTATCCTTTCATGAAAATGACATTTTGCTTTATAAGTATATAAATTAATAGTGTGTGTGTGTGTGTATAATCTCTCCATAAAACATATATACCCCCATATAACACACACACACATATATAAATAAATCCCCAAATATTATTATTTTTTCAGTTTTTAAATGTTATATAAATTAACTTCTAGGTGTTTTGTTTTGTCTTGCTTCTTTCATGCATTATTATGGCTGTAAGATTAAAACACATTTTTTGTAGCAGTAATATATTCATTTTCATGGTGATACCCTAGCTCCTTATATGAATATCCTACATCTTGTTTATTCTCCTGTAGGTGGAAACTTGAATGTTTTTATTTGTTTGTTTTATTGTTTGGTATGCACTTGCCAGAGAGAGATAGACAGAAACAGTGAGAGAGAAAGTGAGAAATCACCGCTCCGGGGCATGGCCATGCCACATTCCCTTCTCCTTCATTCTCCTCTTGGGATTTTGGACATGCATGCACATGCTCCAGGCATGTGTTTCTGGTGTGGGGTCTGAGACTTGAACCATGGTGTTGGCTATGTGGGATCCAGTGCCTTAACACTATGCAACCTGCTAGCCTGTGACTTTTTAATCTTTATTAAATGAAATTTAGAAAACTTTTCCTTTACGGTTTCTAAGTACAACACTAGGAACCACAAATGCAAAGCACATGTAATTTAAAATATTATGATAGCCATATTTTTAAAAGTTAAAAAATGAATTATTTTTAATTGTATATTTTATGTAACTCATTGTAGCCAAATACTTTTTTAACATAAAATCAATGGATAACAACTATTAATGTGATTACTTACATTTCTTTTTTTAATAAAATTTTTATAGTCTAGTGTATATTTTATACTTATAGCACATTTCAGTTTAGACTAGCCCACCTATGGCTAGCAGGTTAACTGCCCACCACTAGCTAGCAGCTACCATGTTAGAAAGCTCAGATCAATATCCATGTTAAAGATCTAGAGTAACTTTAGTGTTATGGCTAGTTTAGTCCTACTACTAAGGTCTAGAACATCCTTGATTGGTTTGATAGACTCTCTTCACTAAGGTTGGTTGAAACTTCAATATCTCCCACCTCTGAGTGACTTTTAGAATTGTCTGGCTTACAACCCTCCCTCCCCCATTAGTTGTTCTTTCCTCAGTAGTTGTACTTTGCCTACTTCTTAAGAGTCTCACTTCCATATGTCCATTTAGTATTCAGCCCAAAACTCAAGAGGACACCTGTGCAGATTTCTGAAACTTTCTCCATGGAGATCCCTCTTTTTCATGACTGTGATCTATAAATTCCAACAGCCTCAGTATCCTGAATGGAAATCTCCTTTGCTGTTTGTTTGTTTGTTTGTTTCTAGGTTTTTGCTGTAAGGCACATGTGCTTGATAGAGAAAGGGAAAGTGAGAAATGACCCCCCAGGAAGGATGGCCATGCCACAGTCCCTTCTCCATTCTCCTTTCAGGACTATGGACATACATGAACATGTGTCTCGCATGATTTTCAGGCTGCCAGATCTGGTGCTCATACTGAAGTCAGTCCTGTGGGAGTCTAGTGCCTTAACCACCATGTCACCTGCTTGCCCCAATCTATATCTTCTTTTTTTTTATTTAGAGAGAGAGATTTTTTGCTATAGGGTGTGTGGACTCGCCAGAGAGACAGAAAGCAAGAAATCACCCTCCAGAGGGGATGGCCATGCCACAATCCATTCTCTTCCATTCCCCTCCTGGGATTTTGATCACGCACGAACATATGCCAGGAGTGAGTTTTAAGCTGCTAGGTCTGGGACTCAAACTGTATCCAGCACCTTAACCACTACGCCACCGCCTGACTCCAATGTCTGTCTTAGTTATATTGCATTATAAATAAAATTATTTACACTGTTCATAACTTTTGAAAATGTTTGAAATTTCCTTTGTAGTTTAACACAGTCACTTTGATTTTACCATGAGTTTTTATAAACAAGGTATGATTCAGTTTTAAATATGCAAAGTTTCAATTGACTTTAAATGAGTAAATGTTATAAACTTGAGCATACAAAATAAATTTAATGTTACAAAAATATAAAACATATGTGTATAAGTATGTGTATATGTGTTTATTTTGGGTGCCAGTGTAATGCTATATTTTAAAAATAGGATTTAGTGTTGAGCTAGCTCCATAGCACAGTGATTAGAAGCTGTACAGAGGATGTTGATCCCACATAGTTAATCAGGGTTTGAATCCTGGTAGGGTTGGCTTGAAAAAGCATGCCATGTGTGTACCTGTGAATGTGAGGTGCTGAAGCGTTGGAGAAAAAGGATTGTAGTGGAACTGGCTTTTTTGGGGGGAAGGGAGGAGAAGGGTGATTTTTCTCTCACTCTTTCTTTTTTATGCATGCATTTTTCTCCCCTCGCATTAAAAAAAAGGAAGATTTAGTGCCGGAAACAAGGATGAAAACCACTAGGCTATATGACTTCAAAGGTCTTCTAGCATGTTAGTAAGTGAATACATTCATGTGGGTGTTATAGTTGAATGACTCCTAAGTCAAGCTGAGAGCAAAGAGTACCTAAAGTATTCTCTCCCCTCACTTTTTATTCCTTTTCGTTTTTCTTCTACACAATACGTTAATAAAAAAATCTAGATTACACAGACCAAGGGCAGGTCCTATACCAGTCTGTTATCAACAAGTGAGAGTACATTGAACACTTTTTAATTGGTCTTAGGAAAAGTAAAGGTGAAATGAAAATTTAATTCTCCTGGACCTTTGTTTAAAATGTAATTTTCCATCTCTACTGTAAGGAGCGAATTTTAATTAGCTTGATTCTCACTGTTTGGCCATGCATTTGTAATCTGTATTCACACTTTGGGAAGAAAAATTTTGATGAAAGGAATTGGACAATAATGGAAATCTTGTCTGTGCAGAACAAATGGGAATTATCAAACATATTGCAAGATGACTGGCATGCTGCGGCAGGGGAGAGGAGACGCATCGGGGCTGGTGGCAGAAGAAACTGCCTTCTCTCAAATGCCACTGTTCCACCAGGTACAGGTCGGCTCGTCCTGCATAGGGAGATAGCAACACAGAGTGGAAAGTACTTATGTCCCAGGCGGACCTGGGCTTAGTACTTACGTCCCAGGCAGAACTAGACTTAAATCTTGCCTTTGAACATTTCTGACAAGTCACTTAAATCCCTAGATCTTTAATTTTCTCATCTATAAAATGGGGGTGGGGGTGTCAATATTCAGTTTGTAGTCTTGGGAAACTGGAAAGAAAGGAATTATGCGAAGGGGTCTAGTGGTGCTCTAGGGGCTCAGAGAAGGACTAAGAGGAGGATTTCAAAGGAGAATTCTATGATCGGCTAAGGGATACTTGTGAGGCTCCTTGCTTGTTCACAGCTTAGGGAAGAAAAGAGTGGGCAGAGGCAGGAGTGTGTGTGTACTGGGGGCAGGGCGTCCACAGGTTCGTCCACGACCTTTTCCCCAATCACTTTGGAAGAACCAACAACCAGGGATTTTCGTGGAGCAGTCCGTTCAGGATTCCAGTCTGTAGTTAGGAAAGCTTTAATAATTCGCGCTTCCCCTTGTGACGTTTCCCGGTAAGAGTTTTGTGGGACAGGTAAAAGGCCGTCTAGGACCTTTAGTTGAGCACAGAGCACCAGTAAGGAAATGAGTCAGGAGTTTCTCCGGGAGCAAGTAGGTCAAATGGCACATGTGGGGAATCAGGGACCTCTGGTAAGTCATGCCATTTAGGGTTCTGTGGAGAGCTGTCAGAGAGGGAGAAGGTACAGTCCTTAGTTTTGGAGTTTGCCATTTAACAGAGAGAACAAAGAGGGACATACAAGGTTAATTGTAAGGATTCCATGGCCATACACTTTTCTTCTTTTCCTCTTTTCTGAAATAGTGTCAAAATCAAATAATCCTGATCATGGGTCCATGGTTCGAACTCATGTAGTTTCCACGGAGAATTTCTATGGAAATTTTCTATGTGTATCATCAACGTTTCGATGTGTACCACATTTCTATGTGTACCATCAACATTTATTTCCTGAGTATCCACTATTCTCCCAGAATTCCCTCCTCTTAGGGGTTTAGTTTGCGAACTTAGGCAGATCTAGGTTAATTTGCAAATCTCTCACTCATCCTTTAAAAGTAACTGTATATATTTAAGATGTAAAACATGATGTTTTCATGGACCAGAAGGTGGCGTGCTGGTTATGGAGCTGGACTCCACATGGCTAACACTAGTTCAAGTCCCGAACCTGGCTCTCTCTGTGTGTGTCTCTCTCTGGTCACAGTAAAATAATAATAATAAATAAATAAAATTAAATTAAAAATAATTATTTAAAAAGCCTGATGTTTTGGTACACTTATCCATAGTGAAATGGCTATTATAGTAAAGCAAATTAATGTGTCAGTCATTGTCCAGAGTGACCTTTTCCCATTTGTGTGTGCTACACCTTAAAATAGGAGGGGACTTCAAAAAGTGTGTAGAAATGTAAAATTAAATTATGAGTTCATATGGTGCAAAAAATAGAAATCTATGCATAATTTTTTTCTATATATATTTTCTGTGAACTTTTTGAAGACATACCCCCCCAATCTCTTAGCAAATTTTTGATCTACATATTATAACTACAGTCTTTCTGCTGTTAGCTCTCTTGACTTATTTATTTTACTTAACTGCAATGCTGTACCCTTTGACCTAAATCTCTGTTTCCTCCTTCCCTCCCCTTGGGAACTACCTTTCTACCATGTTTCTGTATGTTCTACTTTTTTCAGATTGCTCTCACTCTTATGGTCTTAGAGAAGCACCTAACCTAAGGACAGCCGAATTTCTTCATCTTTCAAACGATTGGTTCTGGAGGCCAGCGGGAGGCATAGTGGTTAAGGCATTGTACTTGCAAATGACCCACCAGGGTTTGAGTCCTGATCGGGCAGCTTGAAAATCACCCAGTGTGCATGGAGAAGGGAGTGCAGCATGTCTCTCTCTATCTCTTTCCGGGAGCACACGCTCCCTATAGCAAAAACCTTTAAAAAAATGATCATAATTTAAAGAGGAGTCTTCATAGGGTCTGTGGGAAGCCCAAGGATAAAATGGGTAAAGGTATCTATTTTCTTCCTTTTGGGCAGTAGTTCTCAGATTTAGGGCAGTTTTGTGACCCTTCCCCCACAGAGGACACATGGCAATGTCTGGAGACATTCTGGCCGTCACTAGTGTGTGTGCGTGCGCGGGTGTGTGCGCGCGCGCGTGTGTAGGGGTGCTAAACATCCTACTATGCGAGACAGCCTCCCTCTTCCTCAGCGCCTCCCTCGGATTTAGGAACCAGAAGACGAAAATGAGTCCATTAGAGATCTTCTCTCTCGTCAGCGCGGGAAATGTTCGTGATGCCCTTTACTGCCCAGCAGCCCCTTCAGCTTGTAAATATCCTGCTGTCTTCGACGCCCTGGGCACAACTTCCGCCCGCTGCCGCGCTTCCCTCCCGCAGCACCCAGGCAGGCTGTGCCATCCTCATCAATATACATTTCTCCAGTTAAAAACCCCAACAGCGGCAGAGCCGCCTGCACCCTAGAGTGAAACTGAAAGGAGGGACCTGCGGACCGGTCCTTGGCAGGAAGGCGACGCCGGGTGCTGCGCAGAGCACCGGGAGGCTTCGATTAGAGATCCTATTAGCCCCTTGGGGTCACCTTCCTGGGGCAGCGCGTCAAGGCGGCGCAACGCCCACTCACCGCAGACACCCCAAGTGCCCCCAAAGCAGAGTACCAAGGAGGCGAGCGCTTGCGGATCTTCCAGGGCGTCCCGGCCGATAGCCAACGCGAATGCGAAGGCGGGCATTCAGGTCAAGCACTCCAAATTGGCGGAGTCCCAACCTTTGAAGGGCCCCAGGACAGCTGGGAGTGGAGGCAGGGCAGGAGAGGGGACATTAAGCCCGCAGCGTACTCCAGCTCCTTCCAGCTGCACTTCCTGGGACGCTGGTCTGGACAGGCAGCGAAGACTGGCGGTCATGGGGGAGATGGGGCCACTCGTGGCCGAGTGTTTTGGAGCCAAGTTCTGATTCTGGAGATAGTGCCGACGTGCTCAGTCACAGGGCTGGCTCTAACTCCCGGCGGCCGAGCACAGTCTGCCGCGGTTAATGATTGATCGCTGACGACCCCGCCTTCCTGCAGCTCCAGAGATTGCTCCCAGGGTGGTTCTGGCCCCAAGTGCCAGACAGCTGGAAGGGGTGCAGAGGGCTGCAAGGCGGACGGTGCACCCAGGTCTGGGAGAGAAAGGGGGTCGCGAGGGAGAGGGGGACTGTGGGTTTCACTCCTACTCTCTCCTGAAGATTAGAATCTCCTTCCTCCGCCCTCTCCCCGCCTCTTCATAGGCTCACACTCTAAACCCCACCCCCAGGCCTCTTGGGGCCTCTCGTAGGCTGGGCCGTTTCAGGAAGTTTTCATTGAAAGCACCTGAAATACTAAGTTATCCTTGCCAGCGAGAGAAGTCCCGTGCCCAGTCTGGTGAGTTGCAGCCAAGAGGTGGGCTCTACTGGGGGAAGAAAGAGAAGTTGGAGAGGCTTTGGACTGGTGGTGAGGCTGTCTTCCTCATGACTTCACCCAGTAACCCGGGCAGTGACTGCTCCCATGTCATCGATCACAGTCATGTCCCTGAGTTTGAGGTGGCCATGTGGATCAAAATCACCCTCACCCTAATATACTTGATCATCTTTGTGGTGGGCATCGTGGGAAATAGCGTCACCATTCGGGTCACCTGGGTGCTACAGAAGAAAGGCTACTTGCAGAAGGAGGTGGCGGATCACATGGTGAGCTTGGCTTGCTCGGATATCCTGGTCTTTCTCATTGGCATGCCCATGGAGTTCTACAGCATCATCTGGAGCCCTCTGACCACACCCAGCTATGCCCTGTCCTGCAAGCTTAAAAAAACTCTTTCCTCTTTGAGGCATGCAGCTACGCCACGCTGTTGCATGTGCTGACGCTCAGCTTTGAGCGCTATGTTGCCATCTGTCACCCCTTCAGGTATAAGGCCATGTCGGGACCCCGCCAGGTGAAGCTGCTGATTGGCTTCGTCTGGGTCACCTCCGCCCTAGTGGCATTACCCTTACTTTTTGCCATGGGTATTGAGTACCCCCTGGTGAGTGTGCCCAGTCACCGGGGTCTCACTTGCAACCGCTCCCGCACTCGCCACCATGAGCACCCCGAGACCTCCAACATGTCCATCTGCACTAACCTCTCCAGCTTCTGGACCGTTTTTCAGTCCAGCATCTTCGGCGCCTTCGTCATCTACATCGTGGTCCTGCTCTCTGTGGCCTTTATGTGCTGGAACATGATGCAAGTGCTCACCGGGAGCAAGCAGGGCAAGCTGGCTGGGAGCCCCCGGCAGCCGCAGCTGAGAAAGTGCGAGAGCGAGGAGAGCAGGACTGCCAGGAGGCAGACCATCATTTTCCTGAGTAAGTCCTGGGCGGACGCCCACCTAAGAGCAGCTCCCTACCCTCGCCCTCAGCGACTGCCTGTGGTCCTTTCCACGGGAAGTCGTGTCTTAAGTGGGTAAATTGGGTTTATAAAGACTGAGGACTCGGCAGAATGAGGGCATTGATCTGGGTCTCATGTTTCTTCTCTATGTTCCCAGGAATTGTGGTGATTACAGTAGAAAGAGGGGTCAGAAGGTGTGACTGTCACTCCAGAATCTCATCTCTCTGAGCTTGGGCAAGTCACAAATACCTTGGGTAAAATGGAATCAGAATGTTGGGAAATATGAGGGGCGCATTAGGTAACACAGGAGAGGTGAAAGTCCTTTGGAAAAGACCATGTTCTGCAGAGATAAGGCCGGTGTTCTTATCTAGCAATTGGATTGTATTCTTATTTTCCTCTTTCTTTGTAGAAGCTAGGCTGTCAGGAACACACATTCTCCAGGCTGCTATTTTATTTCCTAAAGTGATCTCTTACTACATCTTAAAAAACTCAAACATGCTGTCTCCAGCAGTGGGGGTGGGTCTGTTCCTTCCCTGGGGCAGAAGAACGTGGTAGGACAGCCTGCTTGTCTGATCCAGAAAATGCAGCTTCATAGGCTCATAGGAATTTGAATATCCAATTCCCATGTAGAGCAACTGTTTGTTTTCCAAACTTCTGTTATGATACAAAATTATAATTGGAGGACATCTCTGCATTTAAAAGGAGCCCAAGGTGTTTTGTAGGCCCCAATGCCTTCAGAGGAGGGGCCTGGCTGCTGCCCTCTGGACATTCAGAGACAGATGAAATATATGAGCAAAGGGCCTTAAAAATGTTTCTTAGCACAACAAGAAAAAGATTGCATTTTGAGTGCAAGTCAAGGGGGAGTTGATATAACAAATGCTTACCTTCTCCCACCCCTCCCTTCCCAGTCAGGAAGGAATAAATCAGGGTACTGTTTGTTTTGGTGTAGGAAACTTGCGTAACAGGTTCCAGGGTCAGAAGTTAGACTGGAAGAAAATGGGAAGGCCTTTGAAGAGAGGTGGGAAGACTTAGGTTTGTCTCAGTCCTGCTGACTTGACTTTCATCTGTGTCTGTGCAAAATGAGATGAGAGACTTAGAGTAGAAGGATGCCTACTCTGTGACGGAAGCTGTGCTGGGTGATTTATTTTTCGATTATCCAGATGAGGGATTTGAGGCTTAGGAAAGAGAAGATCTAGTTCTAAATCACATAAGTGCAGCTGCAAGATTGTCACCATGCTTCTCGGCCAGGAAATGGGTGCCTGCGCATGTGTATCGCAGGTCTGTGGTGAAGGGAAAGTGAAATCAGCCAGGACAATGACAAGGCAGGTGCCACCTGGGTTAGCCCAGTGCTGCTGTCTCCAATGGTCAGGCTTTTTAAAAGTTGGATCAGGGAGTGGTGGCAGAGAAGGTCATCTGGGACTTAGGCAGGGCACCCACTCCAGCTCAGTCTCTGCCTCCCACTGTCTTTTCCCCAAAGTATTCCTTGAAGAAATGGACTTCACACGCGCTTAAAGCTTGGACATTTGTTGAAAGGCTAATTCTCTTTTTTTCCATATTCTTAAGTTAAACTGTTCGCTGTAGTTAATATTTTAGTGTAAATTGAACCCTCCCCCTTTTTAAAATTTTAGTACAGGGCACTGGCCTGAGTAGGTAAGAATTAGGGGGTAAGCGTCAGGCAGTGGCATGGCAGTATTGCAGCTGGAACCACATGGGGAAGGTTCTGGGCTTAAGTCTGGGAACCTCGCTGAGCACTCTGGGTGAGTGTGCGTGCCTAGGATCTGAACTGGCCGAGACCAGGTGGATCACGCTGTGAAAACTGCTGGGGTGACCTGTCTCTCTTGCCTCTTTCTCCCAGGAAATAAATATACTTAAAATAGAAAAAGAATTAGCACATGGACACAAATTAAGAAATGGTCTTCAACTCCTACCAGTCTATTTTAGGAATTAATGCTGCCTTTGACAAAAGGCAAAACAAACAAACAACAACAACAACAAAAAACAATTGATTTAAGTCCATCTCTACTTGACCGAGTACTTTGTGCTTTGTGTTTGTCTGGGTGCATGTCTCCCTATGCCCGGTGGGTACTTCCAGGCAGTCTCCATTCTGCGGCAGAACATCAGAATGCCACAGACTTTTATTCAGAGATGGATAGGACTGTGGGGATCATTTTATCCTATTAGTAATCGCCTGGTATGAGTCTGCTCTCGCTTCTGCTCCCATTCTCTCCTTCTAAGCTTCGGCGCCCATTCTCTCCTTCTAGCTCTTTCCCTCTCCCCTATAATAACTATATATTAATAACCCACTGTGTTCCTGGCATACAGAGTGCTGAATGGCAATCAGGTGCTCAGTGTGCGATAATGTCTTTGGGGAATTTACCGTTTGTATTGAGCCCATTTCCTCTGCAGTAAGTTTTCAAAGCAGTTCTTGCCAATGCCCCCATCTCCCAAGGAATGTCAAAGAGCTTTTAAAAATAGGAACCTCACTAATTAACTCAAGTTAGGAAATAAATTAATGGAGTGAAGAGGAAGAAATCATGGCCTGCATCCATCAGATTAATACAATGCAATTTCCTTTGTGGGTTTCATAAAACTTGTGCTTTGGGGCATTTTTAACCCAGAACAAATGAACATATAAATTGTTTACAAATCGCTGAATTTAATATAGTGATTTAGCTGTCTTTTTAGTATTTCATTTAACAGATGGATCAAATTAAAACAAATATTTGCTCATTTCAAACATATTTTGAATTTAATGTGAAATGTAAATGACAACATGGCACAAGATGTCTTTGGTGCTCTTGAGGCAATAAAAAAACCATGAAAGATTCTTCCCCCCATGGTTAAAAGGCTACCTGCTGCACAACAGAAATAAAATTCATAAATCTACTCAAGATGAGGAAGTCCATGTAGAAAATATTAATTTTCCTTTCTGCATCTCTTGCTATTGTGCCTCAGTCGAAATGAGGTGCTGGGCTGGTGAATAATGAAAACAGATTGGGAAGTCTGGGAGAGAACGATGCTGGCATGCCTTCTAGCTCTCAAGTCATTTGCAGGAGAAACAATAATGATGCAAACATGCGTTCCTGGAAACAAGTGTCTCTTCTTGTTTCTTGTCGGCTAAGGGAGAGCTCACTACTAATCCTTGCTGTTGCAGGGTTACAACTAATGTGGCCACGTCATACTTGGCCCAGGTCAGAACAGAGGCTGCAGGTCTGGATTTTTGCTTCTTCTAGAACAGAGAGTCTGGCAGTTTGGTACTTTGTCTCTTGATGTCAAAGATGTGCAACTGAATGTCCCTTCCAAGCAAGGCTCTCTCAGATCTCAGTCTGATCTTTCTGAACTCTCTGTTGGAAGCAGTTATTCTCAATGCATACAGCATCCACTCCCAGGTACACTCAGGTGGGTGTTTATGGCACATGTGGCTTGCTGTCCAATGTCACCCATTCAAAGTGGAAAAACAGAAGAGTTTAAAAGAAATAGAGGTTTACTCTGTAAGAGAGTGTGAAATGATTGGGGCTTGATTATAGTCACCTTCTAGAGATCTACGAGAGAGGGACTGACTTTCAACTATAGTTATGAAAACAAATTTTTACAGATGATTGTGAACTCACAAATTAAAGAAGCATCACGGAAGGTTCAGGGCTCTATAATAATTGCGCTCTTTGGCATGCTGGGAGGCTCTCCTGAGTCAGAGGGAAAGGGAAGGAGT